>NW_008583369.1:0-42577 GCF_000691845.1 Merops nubicus | reverse complement strand
ACAGTGTGAGGATCCCACCCAGCCTGGAATGAGCCATCTGTGTTTATCATCTGGAGTAGCTTTTCTGTAGCACCAGGAAACAACACTGAAACGGAGTGGACTGTTCAAAGACACAAAGATTTTAGTGAAGCCTGACTGATTTGGAGATGTGCTTTAACTGAGCAGTGTGTGGCTTTGAGAAGTGAGCCTGCTGCCTTTGTAAGCCCCATCCAAAAATGTCACACTTGAAAATCTGAAATCCCCTCTCTCGTAACTCTTTCTAAATACAGAGTCACATCCTGCCTACACAACTTCTGTCACCAGGCCTGAGGGCTGCTTTGGTGAAAAGGTGGTTGGAAAAGTACTTCTGTGATCTGACAAATCACAAATTTCATTGAACATGTGGCTCTGATGCCACATCAGTTTTGAACTAGTGTGATTGACTTATTATTAGTGTAATGGACTTATTATTGCACTAAGGAAGAGCTTAATGAGATTCATTATGTATTACTCTTCCCTGGGAGATCAGCAGACCTGAGCTCTCTTTTCAGGCAGATGGGACTTACTACACTATTAGTTTTCCATGTGTATGATGAAATTACCTTTGTGCCTGAAGATACATCCATTGGTACAGCAAATGTTTGTGGTTGTGCTGCCACAAATTAAAATATCCCACTGGAGATAAACTGGAGAGTTCCCCAGGAAGCTGGAGGTGTTAAATTTGAATCTTTCCTAGTGTTCAAGTGGTGAGTAGGTTACCAGAGAGTTATCTTTATTGCAGATGCAACAGAATTTACAGAGCTGTTCAAGTACTCCACATACAGTCATTCTTGTTAACTGTAACCACAGCATTTAACTCGGGCAGTATTCTCACATGTGGGCATACAACAATGTGCTTTTGTTTCCTCTCACCAGTGAAATGTGCTTGTTTTTCCTAGTTCTGTTTATGTAATGCCTTTAAAGTGCTAAAATTTGGCTTCCAACCAGTCTGCTAAAGAAGATACATGGAAGAGAGGCAAAAAGAGTTGTGTTGGACATTTGGATTGTGTTCCCTCACATATTAGGTGAACTGATTCAGAGTCTGTCCACTTTCAAGTCATACATTAGCAATCCAAGAGCAGGTTGTGGGGATGCAATACAGGTATTGACAAGGACCAAAAGATTTGGGTCAGCAGAGTGAAGACTGAAGAGCAAAAAGTTTGGTCTACATAATATGGGACTGACACAGAGGCTTGGAGAATGAATCTGGCTCACAGAATGACATGTTAACCTACCTGCCCTGTGACTCACCAGGTCAAGGGCCAGCCACAGCACTTGCAGAGGATGTTTTAAGTTATGTTCATAGCATTGGGGTACTTCTGATAACCTGGGTGGGAGCCCTAGAGAATGAATTTGGAGTTAATTTGTTTGGATTCTCCTGGACTTCCTTTGAAAAGCCCATTGATCATGGGGTTCTTAAAGAGGACAAAAGTGCTAATTCAACAACTGGAAACATGCAATGGGATGAGCTAAGTGAAAGTAAATTAGTTTATTCATGTGCCATTCATCAACTGCTTTTACAAGCTCTTGCCATTCAGAAGCTGTTGTTAGCTTATTCATGTCACTTTTTTTTCTCCTTTACCTTTTTAGTTCTACAGCTGGCTAATGGGAAGAAGATCCAGTCTGTTACAGCTGGATGGCTGTAGGTGAGTTTCAGAATAACCAAGAGAACTGTCAGTCAAGAGTCCTTGACTGAAACAAACCCAAGGGAGGCCAGGTAAGGCTTGCTCTGAGCTCTTTGCATGCTATCTGCAGAGCGTGAGAGGAATGCTGCTGTTGAAAGAAGTGAAAAAAGAAAGCAGAACAAAACACCACAACCACAGTCATTTCTCACCTGAGCTAGATCTTGAACCTCTTGCACAGTTCTGGATTTGTCCCAGGTCTGAAATGCTTTGTGTGCATTTGAGGCCATGCAGAAGTGGGGATAAAATTTCAAGTTTGATTTCAAAAATGTTAGATAAGCAAAATCATGTAAAACTCTTGCTGAAACTTTAATTTTAAACCCAATAACACAGAGTGAATGGCAGCCTTTGTAAAAGGGGAGAAGGAATTGAAGTGCTGGTGCAGAATAGTGAGGAAATTGATTTATGGCAGACAGACAGGCTCCCTTTCCACCTAGGTGAATGAGGAGATGGATGTGCAACATATGGAACCACTAAGAAAAATGGCCCAGCTCTGGAGGAAAGGAAATTACAACACACTTAAACCCTGTTAGACTAAACTGCAGACCATTTTCCTAAGCAGCTCAAGGAATGGAAACATATAACCAGTGAAAAAAAAGTTTATCTTTACATCTTTAGGATGGTAATAACACCTGCTTTGACCAAAAGAAGGAACATGTCAGACTTCCAGTGGTGCTGGCCAGAAAAAAAAGACCAAAAAAAGAAGAAAGAACATGACTTTGTGCAGATGGGTCAGGTAATAACTTATAGGTGAGATCAGTGTGGAATTTTTGTATGTGAAGAGGGCTAATGACCATGTATTAGGGAAGAATCATATGTGAGGATAAGAAACAGCATCCTGTTCATGTAGCAAATGTCCTTACTGTTGGACTCCACAGGACCTGGCAGCAGAATGCAGAAAGTCCTCTGTAGGGTTTGGAGTAGTCTGTAGACAACACAACTGTCATAACATTTGAAGATGATTCAAATGAGCCATAAAAAAATCAATTAAAGATCTAAAATTACATATTTAGCAGGATTGTTTCTTTAGGATTCCATTCATTTGGAAACGATGAAGAGGACTAGAGCCAGAACTTCTGCAGAGGTGTTCAGGTGAGGTGGGTGTTGCAGCATGAAGCCAGCTGTCACTGGGGTGTATCTGTGAGGTGCAGTGTAATGACATCTGAGGTGTCTGCAGATGACTTAGCTGGGATACCATGAGTCATTTAGTTAAATCTACTTTTTGGGTAAATCAGATGCCATTGAAAAACCTGTAATGATGTTGCACTAACTATTAAAAGAAACCCTGAGACTCTTTGTTAGAGAAATCTGGGAGGCCTTGGTTGTGCAAAATGTTGAAGTTTGAGATGGAAGGATTTCAGATTTGAAAGATTGCCCTTCAACCATGTTGCACATAAAACTTGGTCTGAGTGGGAAAGCTTGAAGTTTGAGATGGAAGGATTTCAGATTTGAAAGATTGCCCTTCAACCATGTTGCACATAAAACAGTCTGACTGGGAAAGCTACTGAAAAAAAAGGCAGTCAGTCTTTCTTTCCTTCCTGAGGTACAGAAACAAGCACAGTCCTGAGAGCCTCAGCTCCTTCTACCACAAGGAGAATGCAAACCACCTTGAAACACATCCAGGTACTTTTTTGTCATGAAAGCAGGGGGTTTGTACAAAACATGTTTTTTTCTTATAGAAGCAAGCTGAAATATGATGCATCTGTGATGAGCCTGTATTTCAATCTCAGACCTATGCCTTCTTTAAAACAACTCTGATTTTGAACTCACTTTAAGGATTTTGAATGCAGCTCTCTTCATCAGGAGAACATACTTACACTGCCTTTAAACCTGGAGGCACTGAATACATGCATAAAGATGTTGCAGAGCGTTTGAATTAGCTTCTGGAAAGGGTAAATTTGCATTTATTCTGTATAGCCTTTCATTTCTGAAAACCCCCACGCATACTTCCAAGGAATTTTCAAATGCTAGCATCTGTTTTGTGTGCATTTACAGTGTGAGCTGGGGTGTGGAGCCCTGCCAGTCAGTGCTGTGTCCTTCAGAACCAGGAAAATGATGCCTGTGGCTATGGTACCCTGGTAATTTACCCTGGTAGGTACTGGTTGGTAATCAAAGGGTTTGGAATTACTTGGAAATGAATGATTAGAAAATTTTCTTGCATTGGAGTTGATAGTAAGGGACTGGACCCCTAAGCAGGGACCCAACAAGGCTTCTTGGAATTCCTTTAAGATGAGATGGGAATGGCAGTAAGGAAGGTGTTTTACAATAGCAGATTCCCAGAACAAATTAGTGAGGATTTTAGGACCAAGAAACAAGGATTCAGCTCTCCTGACACTTTCTACAGGCAGTTTCTCTCACTGCCTGCAGCTGGGAGTGCAACAGCAGGGAGAAAGTCAAGCACTTGAAATCATTCCCTGTGAGCAGCAGAGCAGTGTGATGGAGTTTGGCACAAGCCAGGTATGATTAGGAGATACTGTGGCTCAGGATGGGCATTTCTGTCCTGCAGGATGAGGACTCTGGCAGTGAGCCTGCCAGGCAGTGGCCAGGCTTAACCACCAGGTAGGAGGTTAGAGCTGGAGCCTTTGGGGGAGATCCCTGTGATTTTGACACTTCAGAGCTGTCCAAGTTATTCGTGGAGGAGCTGAGTTTGGATGACTCTAGTCCCTTTTTTGAAGGGATGAAGCATCAAAGGAAAAGTATCTGGAGAAAGTGGATTTTTGTATCTTGTGTGGCACAGACTCTAGACACTAGGCATTTGGAGTCAAACAATTTACCATTAAAGTGCAGAAGCATTTTCTTGTCTCAAAGTGATATAATTTGAACAGATACTGAAGGAAAATGTATGAAACACAGGCGTATAATGAAGTAAATTTAGATGAACAAATTTTTATAGTTCTAATCTCCAATAATAAATCCTGGCATATAGAATTATTATAATAGCTTGTGGGCATTGCAGAGATTATATCTCAGTATATCTACAATATTTTTTCCAAATATTTTTGAGTTCCTATTTAAGGTAATTTCTGAGATAGTGCTGGTTAGAAGGGATGCTTGTCCTTTGATTTATGCCTCTGTGAGCTGTGTATCTGTAAGGCAGGTTGATCTTCATTAAATGCTCAGTATTTGAGTTGTGTGGCACAATGGGGACAACTCTGAGAGGGAAATAAAGTCTTGATGAGAAAAATGAGCCAGCCAATCCAATTAGCCATTGTCACTGAGAGTATTTACTGAAGTTTAGGATTTTACAGATCTGAAGGACAGACCCAAAAGATCTGGAATTAATGAACACAGGTAGAGCTAAGATTAAAATACCTTTACATTGACACCCTTGGGTATAATCTGTTTTTGGAAATGAGTAGCAGCTATGCAATAGACTGATCACGTACAGAAGTGATGAATGTAACCTCATGGATAGAAGCAGGATTATTGAGGCTGTCACTAGGAGATGATGATAATCACAGTGCCTTTGCTTGCACTTCTTTTGCCTCTCAGCAGGTAGCCCTGGTGGTGTTGGAAAGGGGGAGTGAAGCTGTTGCAGGCCAATACTTTGCACCGTAGGCAAACCCTTGGGTAGATGGGACCTCTGAACTTGAACTGGAGAATCCTCTGGCCTGGTGAATAGTAGCTCCCACAGGTTGGGTCCCTTACACACCTGAGAAAAGAAAAAGGAAAAAAAAAAACCACATACAATTATCCTACAGAAATTGTGACATGGTCACTAAGCCCATTTATGTCATTGGCTATAAGAAACTTTCCTTCTGACATTTCTAACTGAAGCACACAACTTCTGAAAAGTGATGCAACTAAAAGGAATTTAAGTATTATGTTAGTATAACATGACATCCATGAATATCACATATGCATGTAAATGTAGAAATGTGAAGCACCTGATGGAATTTTGAATGTAAGGAGGAGTTACTTTGTAGGCCTCTTACCTTTCCAGAGTTATTTTTTTATTCCAGCCTTACAGTTTCTAAAGAACTATGAAAGAACAATTCCATATCCCAAATCAGCAAAAACCCCTTTAATGAGATGCTTCATACTTCTCTAAATTTCATATATTATTTGTGAAATAACTGCCTGAGAATTTACACCATTTATTCTTCCCTAGCAGAATATTCTGGTGGATTAAACCAGGAATGAGCATGAGTAAGTACTTACCCTTCTATTCTCACATTTTGCACCCCAAATCCTGTCGGTTGGCACACGCCAGCCAGGTATCTTAGTAACAGCACCCGGAGGTACTGAGGCAGGTAATTGAGGCTCACTGCAGAAGAAGAAATTTGATGTTAATAAACCACATGTAAGCATAGAGTAAAATGCAGCATATAGTAAACACTAGAGTGCTTTGCTAAGCTGCCAGGTTTCCCCAGATCACAGCTCTCACCCAGCACAGAGCCCTTGGCAAGAGAAGTTGTTAAGAAGGAGAAAGAAACAAGAACTCACCTGAGTTTGTAGTTGCTGGGTCTGTTTGTGGATGAGCATTTAGGGTAGAAAAAAATAAAGAAGCTAAGTGAGACTCAGTGAGGAAAACTTTTTTTTTACCTAATTTAATATACATTGTAATCAGCTGAATGTCTTGAGACTAAGAAATGATGGTAGCAACAGGGCTGAAGAATAGGGTTGTCATGGGCAAAGGGCTTGCATTAAGAAAGTGTTGGGGCTTGAATACTAAAGATGATGTGTTACTAGTGTTGATGGGAACAAGACTGAATTCTGTGTACTCCTGTGTCCCATGCTCAAATGCCTGCTTTGCACCTGAAGCTCAGGCTCCTGTACATTGTCAACACAATGTTGGACTGAGGCAGCCAAGTGCCCTTGACCAACATGTAGCTGATAGGGCCAGACTTTAAAAGAAAACCTTGGTCTGCTATCTAAGCACCTGAGGCAGAATATTTTCAGTTCATGAGCAGAACTTGGAATTCAAATATTTCAGAAGATGAGGATGACAGCCAGAGGAACACTGCGTGACTTACTGGTGGTAGTGGCCACTGCTTCAGGAGTTGGAGACACTGAAGGAGCAGGTGAGATTTTTACAGTGAGAAGAGAAAATATGAAATTAAACATTGTCAATGTTTTCAATACATTGATGACTCACATGAGAAACAATAAAATGCTCACCACGGTTCAAGAAATGACCAGCAATAAATACCTGATTTTTCAGCCGTTGTGGACTCAGCTGGGACTGTCAAAGAGAAAGTAGAAGCCACGCTTCAGTAACTGCTCCATTGTTGTGTGAGCAAAGGAAGGGCTGTTAATGGGGAGGGAATCTGTGGTTTCCTCCCAGGATCAAGCATGAGACCAGTTCTACTAAAGGCAGAGCCATACACACCTGCTGCTTCAGGGGTTGTGTTTTCTGCAGGGCCTGAGAGAGCCATGAAAGAAAAGAGAGCTGCAGGCTAGCCCTGGTCCCAGCCCAGGGCAGGTACCCGAACCACAGGAGGCCTGTGGGTCTCACTGGAGTGGTGGTCACACACAGCACTTGGAAGATGCTGTTGCCCAGAGAGGTGGTTGATGGTCCATCCCTGGAAACACTCCAGATCAGACTGGAGAAGGCTCTGAGCAACCTGCTCTAGTTGCAGATGTCCCTGCTCACTCCAAGGGGGTTGGACTAGATGACCTCTAAAGGTCCCAAACCATTGTCTGACTCTACTTAAAAGTGGCAGCAGTGCCACCTGAGCCAGGGATCCTGCTGTGCATGTCCACACCTAACATAACCATGGCTGTTGGGACCAGTGTTCTGTAACAGCAGAACTCTGAGATGAGCCTCAAGTATCTCAGAAGCTCATCTTACACACGTTTAATGGCTTTGAAATTTTTACCTTCCTACTGGTGCTTAAGTTACTATATAAAATATATCAGCTGTGAAAGCTTTGGAAGACCCCTCTATAGGGAGAACTCACCAGTTGGAACAGGCTCCGTTGTGGCTTGAGGATTAGCTGGCTCTAGGAAAGAAAATGGTAAGATGAATTTCTGTTTTTACTACAGAGGATGCTCAATAACATTCTTCAGTTACTATGGGAAAAAAAAAGAAAGCAGAAATGATATAGAGCAACCCATTCCTCTCCATCACCAAGAGGGAGAGGACTACCAATCCTTTTTTAACTGCTAGGTGGTAACAGCTGCAGTTACCTCACAAGTGTAATCTCTAACTGGTTTAGGTGTGGGACATGCTCACCAAAGAGCCACACATCTGCTTGGGCCACGTGTTTAACTCCACTCGAGGTCTTTATGACAAAAACTAACCATTAAAAATTTGCTTTGATTTTTCCCCAAGGAAAGGTATCCTCAGGATAAGCTGCAAAGCAGCATTCTTTCTGCCAGGTCTCATCAGCTGCTTCAGACAGTTAGATTTCATGTTGGCCATTTCAGGCTCCTAGAGTGCCCATCGTGTGGATGAGCTTGGTTTGAAATATAATAGTGGTGATGTAAAATTAGATTCGAGTAGTAATGCATAAATTAGTTAGGTAGTGGCATCAGGTAAGACTGACAATGATATTCCAGGTAGTTAAAGGATTTGACAGTTACAATAAAAAATTAGAACACGAGTCTGTGTGAAGAAACTGCATGAGTTAAAAGCAAAAAATGTGGTAAACCACAGCAATTCTCGTAGGCTGGTTTCATGCCTGAAATGATTTCAGTGATGGAAACAAGTCGTGTGAGCTCGAGTTGCTCATGAAGCAACAGTTCCCAGCAGGACTGGGGCAGAGATCGTCCCCTGTACTCAGCACTGGTGAACACACACCTCAAATCCTGGGGTCAGTTTTGGGACCCTCGCCCCAAGAAGGACATTGAGGTGCTGGAGCATGTCCAGAGAAAGGCAATGAAGCTGGTGATGGGTCAGGAGCACAAGTGTGGGGAGGAGCAGCTGAGGGAGCTGGGGATGCTGAGCCTGGAGCAAAGGAGGCTCAGGGGAGACCTTCTGGCTCTGCACAGCTCCTGACAGGAGCCTGGAGCCAGGGGGGGGTTGGGCTCTGCTCCCAAGGGACAAGTGATAGGACAAGAGGAAACAGCCTCAAGTTTCGTGCCAGAGGAAGTTTAGGTTGGATATTAGGAGAAATTTTTCCCCTCAAAGGGTTGTCAAGCCCTCAAACAGGCTGCCCAGGGCAGCGGTGGAGTCCCCATCCCTGGAGGAACTGAACAGCTGTACAGCTGTGGCACTGAGGGACACGGTTTGGTGGTGACCTGCCAGTTAACAGTTGGACCTGATGATCTTGGCCTCCCAATCAGACCACTCCTATAATTCTCTGACGCAGAGAGGTGGTGACGTACCTGCACAAATGACGCTGGCGTCCTCTTTGTGTTGGCAGTTGTGGACAGCGAGGCCTCTGTGGGGGCAGTCCCACAGGCTCTCCTCCTCCCCCGTGCACTGCACGTCGTCGAGCAGGATGGTCCCGGAGCCCGGACCGAACTGACCTTCGGACAGAGCTATCAGAGCTTCTCCACAGCCCAGCCTCCTGCACACCACCTTGGCGTCGGCCAGGTCCCAGGAGTCGTCGCAGACGGTGCCCCAGCTGCCGTTGTGGTAGAGCTCCACGCGGCCCGAGCAGCGGCCGTCGCCCCCCGCCAGCCGCAGGGACGGAGCAGAGGGAGCTGTGGGGAGAGGGGCCGTGGCACACCTCAGTGTCTGCACCCCGGGGGTGGCACAGCCTGTCCCCAGGCCGAGGGCCCCTGCAGCCTGCCAGAGGATCCTCCCCTGGCCTTCAGCTGTAGGGTTTTCTCAATGCTCAGACCCATCTTTCTACAAGGAAATAACCCAACGGGCGTGGACGTGGTCCTCTTCCACATTGTGCTCATCTCTGGGGAGATGATCCTCACTATGCAGCTAGCTGCCTCCTTCTCCTTCTCTTTACCACCATTCCCATCTACACTGTCCTGCTGTCTAAAGGATGAACACAAACACCCAGAGTCAACCTTTTCCTGGGGTATCTTGCAATCTGAGGGATAAGGCTTAGGTTGTTTTTTTTTTTAAATTTCCTTTAAATAATGCCCGTTTCAGGTTCTTTTCCCATCCTTGCTAACCCTCTGGCATAACAGGTGGTTGGCACAGCATCACTTCCCCAGAATAGTAACAGAACTATTTCTACAGACCAGGCTCATTTCGGAGAGCTGGGTACTTACAGAATACTCCACACATCCATCTCACCTTCGGAGGGAAAGGCTTTTAGAGATCTGAAGTTCCAAATTAGTTTTATGGGCCTGGAGTGTATTTTTCTTTCAGAGAAAGAAATCAGAGACACCATCGACGAGGTAATTGAGTCCCTTCTAGTTTTTGGCCACCATAAACTGTACCAAGTATACACACACCTGTCTTACTCCTTGGTGGGTCAGTAATTATGAGGTTTTCATTTTGGGACATTTTACTGTTCCCTGGCAGTCATTTGTGACCAGGTAATGCACATCCATTCAGAATGAGGGCCATGTTTCCTAGGACTCTCTTTGATCAAAGCTCCTTCCATCCAAGTACCCTGCTTATCATTTACTGCTGCAAAAGTTGGCAGTAAAGAGAGGCCTGCAGCAATGTGCTTGGCTCACTTCCCAGGATCTAGGTCTAAGCTTCTGCAAGACTGACAAGTATGATTTGAGGGAGAAAAAAGGATAATTTGAACAAAACAGAACTGATCTGTTGATTCAGGTGTTGAATATTCACCGTGATAGTGGAAGATGTTAAATAAAAGTTTGAGAATTGGACTATATTAGCTATCTAAATCCAGGTGGGAATAGCAAGAAAGAGGCAGATTAAAAATTCAATAACCAGATCCAGATCTTGACTTAATTTACAGGCAGGAATAAATTTGTTGTGATTCAGCTGATATTAAAAATGGCTTTATTGGGAGGGATGGATCTTTCCTATTAAAGTTGCTAAGTAAATGAAGTATTTCCTTAGTATGAAATATGAACATTGACCTGAAATTTTGAGGGTCACTTTTTTCAGAAAATAAAGGACAGATAGATTGAATATCCCTCCCAAGACTCTTGGGAGACAAGACAGCTGAAAGGCAGGTTTTTACTTTCAGCAAATTAATAAAAGAAAATGATGCTTGTATCTCTTCAAAATCAATGCTTTGTGCTTAGTTATGTCAAGGGATTCAGTGAGCACTTGTTTGTGTTAAAGTCTCAGGAAAACTAACACTTTACCTGCAGTATGTACAAACGAAAGTAAATGAGATTATTAGAGCTATAGAGGAGCCTTTTTCCCCCTTTAACCATTGAACAGCATCCCTGCTACACACAGTATGGCTAAAGAAGATGAAATTGTTCATATACATGGTTGAGTAGATATAGGCAAAACACTTAATACTTACAAGCGTAGGAAACCATATACACACCATGTATTAAATCCTTTAAGCCCGCATAATAGTCAAGAGATCACTCATTTAAGAAATTCACATTCCACTTCTGAAAGCCAAGCAAATCAAGGTTTCATTTCTCAGTTTCACTGGTGTATGCAAAGAAGTGCAAACCCCCTTCATTCAGCTGGGATAGAGCCCAGGCTCAATACGTAAGGCAAGCAGCAAAATCTAATCAAAGGTCTGTAAAATATTCATCAAAGTGGGAAACTTTTCATTTCTACCCTTTTGAACGTGAAATGACTGGCAGGAAAAAGAAAATCACAGACTGAAATTTCTTCTTCACTGTGCTGAAGGTTGGTCTGTCAGTATCTAAAGTGTTTGAAGAACTTAGGGTGGATGGGTCCTAGATCTTGAACATGAAAATATTGTTTGAAATAAAGTTAATGGGTGGAGCAGTAAGAAAATTTGTGTGACACTTTCCAGTGCTGCTAGCCCTGGTAATGAGTCAGAGCTCTGAACTCATAGGTAGGAGACAAGAAAGGCTGTAAAGAAAGGAATTCTCATGTTATGCAGCATCTTGGACTAACAGATGGCGTGGGTGTTAGCCAGCCACAGGTACTGCACTGTACAGAGATCCTCAGCCCCTGCCACTGAAGCTGGAGTGGCACAGGGTGGCAGAAGGACAGGCAGGATCCCTGTGCTCTCTGGAGGACATGGTGAGAATTCAAAATGATCTTCATAAACTGTATAAATGTCAAAACTCAGCAAGCTGAAATTCAATAAAGACAGGTGGAATGGGCTGCTCCTTGGAAAGAGAAAATTGATGGACAAAGGCAGAATCATCCTTTCAGCTGGCATGGAAGGACCATGGAAAACCAGGGAGCTGGCAATGTTAACACTACAGTGAGTCAGTTCAGCCTCAGGCTTGATCTCAGAGAGATACATGGGAGCTGCTTATCTCCTTGGTGCTAAAGAGACCTCAGCTACTCAGTCGGTGATTGCACATTTAAGAAACAGAGATAATGGAGAGAGCTTGGATAAATTAATCAAGGATATGATAGGCTTGAGAATCACGAGCTCTGAGGAAAGCTTTAAAGAGCTGGATTTATTTTATGTGGGAAGTGTCTTTCCCTACTCTGCAGAGGTCTCTAAAAGAGGCTGGCCACCAGCTCCTCTGCTGCCCAGAGTCTGCAGAGAGCTAAAAGAGCAGCTGTGGGCACTTTGAAGAACTGTGAATATTAATTAATTTTTTTTGTGTGTCTTCAAAAGAACCTGTCAAGTTCAGAGGCAAGGTACACACAAGTCATCTCCCCTGGAGCAGATTTGCATAGGAATGTAAAGCCTAATGGTGCTATCGATTCCTGCTTGCCTAGAAGAGGAGGTAGGACAGCATGTGGTGGATAGGAAAGTCCCAGCTCAGTTGCTGTAAAATGACCCTGTCTGGTGAAATCCTGCATTGAAGGTTTTTTTTTTAATACCTAACAAGTTATTTCATGGATTCATTTAAACAGCTCACTCATTAAAAGCTAGTAAAGTATATTACAAAATAGATGCCAGAATAAGAATTACCCCAACAAAGAGAACCAGGAAAAGGTGGCACTTATGCACACACCTTCACCATGATGAGCGCTGAAGAAGGGCTGGTCCCAAGCTCTGTAATTTCCCCTTCCCAATGGGGACCACTAAGAGGTGCTGGGGAAGAGGATATGAACAGGACAAGCATCCAAGGTCCGCCCAGGATTGTCTGCTAGCCACCTCTTTGCAGCTCAGGGATTTTCTGAGCCCCAAATAATTTCTGAGCTCCGGGACAGAGATGTTTTATTCCCAAAGAACACAAAGCACACAGGTTGTATGTGGCTGCTCCTCACCTTGGCTCAGCATCGAGGGTGATTCCACAGTCGTTGATACCTCCATGCTGCCTGTGATCAAGTCTTCTGCTTCTGGCACAGAATCATCTGTTGAAGCTTTTGAGAAAAAAAAATCAACAGGAGAGATTTGCAGCAATTAGGAGTGAACAGGTGAACTGAAATCTTGATGAAAGTAAGTAGATTTGGATTTGCAGGACAGTGAGTCAATGCATAGTCTTTTTGCTGAAATAAAAAAGACTTTAGCTTCATTTAATATTTAGTAACAGAGATAATAGATATTTCTGAGTGCAGTCTTCTTCTACTGGAGATGCAATAGTCATTTGGAAAGATGCAAAAAAAAAGACTTTAGCTTCATTTAATATTTAGTAACAGAGATAATAGATATTTCTGAGTGCAGTCTTTTTCAACTGGAGAGATGCAAAGTGGCCATTGTCAGGAGACATAAAGAATGAGATTTGTGGGGTGCTGTGGAAGTGACTTCCAGCACCCCAGTGTGCCTCACCTTCCTCGACGGTCGTCCAGGTCCCTGGAGTAGATGGTGTCTTAGGCCTTGCTGTGCATGTTCTGGGTGGAGAGGAGGACACTGTAGAGGTGGCTGGGGGGGTGCAGAAACACGTTACTAAACAGAATCACCACCAAGGAAAAGAAAAAGACCTTTCAAGGGTCTGTGAAATCATTAATACTTCAAGCTTCATGGAAAAGAAAGTCATTTCTCTGGACTTTAACTTTTAGGTAACGTGGCTCAGAACATCTTCCAAATAGTAATGGCAAGTGAACCTGGGAGAGTGATGCAGCCAGTGCACCTCTCAGGAGGGTATAAACACACCTGATCTCCATGCTGCCTTTGCACTAATTTAAGAACCAGGAAGAATAAAGCAAGGTTATTAAAACCATTGAAAGTGAAGAAAACATCCAGGTAAGAGTGCATCAGATGAACTGGTTGTTCATACAACTGATTGAACATGCAGGCTTGATGATTGGATATGCAAGTAGGCTTAATCACATACCCATTTTCCCTCCAACCACATTTTCCTATGAAAATGAAGATGATGTTGGCCATTGGCTTTTCCAGAGCTAGTTACATGCAGAATTATTAAACATTTTGACTGAATTCCCAGTGTTCCTTCTGTCTGCTCTAAACAAATTGCATCTATCCCTCAAAATTTCAACACATAACATTTCCAGGTTGGTTTTCTCCCTTGCCTGTGTTGACAGAAGTCAGGGGTTCTGTGGTGGATGCCACAACAGACATCACATCAATGAACTTCAGAGATGTTTGCCAGTGGTGCCATGAGTGCAGAAACAGACGTGCAGAATATAGAGCAACTGTTCAGGGCTTCTACAGTGTGGTTTTGTGAGTTCAAGTCTCGAGGAGAAATCATTTTGGGCACCAGTCTTTCATTTCTGTGCTACATATGACAGAAAACTGCATTTTAGCACCCACTCGTCTGTGGCTGTGTGCTCTGAAGAGTGTAATTAAATCAACACAACCCCAGGAAACAAGAGTAAAGTCTGTACTTCAAGGTTTCGAGGGTGTTTTGATTATTTCAGGAACAATAAGAAAATTAGGGAGTCAGAAACTTAGATCTGGAGTGACCACTGGCAAATACAGTTCCTATGAGCAATCCAAAGAACAGCAATAAAGTTACGGTGGATGAATAAATAGCAATTGTACCTTTCTAGAACACTCTCTGCCAAGGAGCTGTAATCACCTGATTTTTGAGTTGAAAATTATTCTCTGGGCATTTGGGGAGACTTAAGTGCTAATGGACTTATGTTTGAAAAGCCCTGCCTTACCTGTTGGTGCCACCGTGGAGCGTTCTGCACCTGTGAACGTAGAGAAAAAGCAAAAATTTACAGTTATATTGCTTCCAAATAGGCTGCTTCCAGCCATGCCATCTTTGTTTTCAGTTGTGACAGGACTATTGGTTTTTATTTTCAATGCACACATGCCTGGTTGACATCTGGATGTGTTTCCATCTCCTCTTAACAGGTGCCTGACTTATACTGGGAGTGTCTCGCAATCAGATGTTGACTGCAGTGGTCCTGAACTACCTTCTCTACCCACTCAAACCAGGACACCTCCTTTCACCATTTTCACACTCAGCACTTGCTGCTACCAATTTTGGTATTTTATCCAAGATATCCTTTTGCTCCTTGACTGTGGAGACCAGCCTCAATACAAAGAGCCTCCACATGCACACGTGTTTAGACTCGATGATCTTAAAGGTCTTTTGCAGTGGAAGCAATTCTATGATTTCAGCTCTAGTCTGATTTCCAGGCTCAACTCTGATGTTTCTTGCATTATGGTCAACAGGAAACTCCAAAGAGATTTTTAAGAGCACATAACTATTTCTTTTTCCTTACCTGAACAGACGATGTGGACGTGTTGTCTGCACCTCCGCCTGGTCCACCTGGTGTGCCGGCAGTCCCAGAGGTGATCTTCGGTTCCTCTGCACCTCACTTTGGCCAGGTTGTTGCCTCCTCTGCCAGAGCCCGAGGGAGGCTGGTGGAAGACCGAGACCACTTCACCACAACCAAGTTGTCTGCATACAACACTGCCACTGTCCATGCTGAACTCCGTGTCACAGATTGTCCCCCATCTGCCCCTGAGGTAAAGCTCGACCCTCCCGGCGCATCGGTCCCCTTCCGACACCAGCCGCAGCTGTGGAGCTTCTGGAACTGAGGGGAAGGTTGAGAGGTGAACATCTCAGTTGGTTTATTCATGGGCTGTCTGAGGATTCACCCCCATCTGTCCAGGGAAGGGCTGCCCAGTGTTTCTGTGTCCCCAGTGCCTGGGGCTTGCTGGGGAACACCTGCAGCACGCAGAGCAGCACAGGGCAGGGAGCTGAACAGCAGAGCCTGGCTCAGTGCTGGCTCTGCTGTGTACAGGACCTGGTCTGCCATGGTTGGCTGTCTCTGGCTGTGCTGGGGAGAGGAACAGCTCAGCTAGAGCTGGCTCATAGAATGGCTTGGGTTGGAAGGGACCTTAAAGGTCATCTAGTTCCAAAACATGTCATTTACAGGTGTGCCTGCTACATTCATACTGAGGAGCATGTCTGACAGTCTTACCTTTGGGTTTAAATTTGTCTTTTATCCATCCTGAAAATTTCTTCCATATCTGACCTCCAGGCAGTGAGTCTTCTGGTGACCTCCACAACGTGCCACTTGCTGTGGCAGATAAGGAGACATGTTAGTGTTGATGTAACATATCACATCACAATTCCAGGTGTGTTTCGAGGTTTGCTGAGAGACAGTACCCAGTGTGTTGATACATTAAGTGTTGGTATGTGGTGTGTTTTCAGAGCAATCCTGCTGTTCCTCCACATGTCTGGAAGGACATGCAGGACCTGACTGTGGAGGACCTTATTTCATGGCAGTACAAAGAGATCTGATCCCAGAAATCCTCATGTACATCCTTCACCTCCAGTAAAGACATGGGGATCTGGGAGCTGAGCTCTGCTAAATTTCACTGGGATGGTAGAAAGGGCTATTTACTTTTGCCATATGTGATTACCACAACAGTGGGGAGGCTGTGGACTATTTGGCTGTGCAGACAGTGACAGTTATTTTGGCTTTTGACAGCCCAGTGCTTAAATCTTTTTAAGTGCCTGCTCAGAAGTTATTTTGGCTTTTGACAGCCCAGTGTGTTGGCTTAAATCTTTGTAAGTGCCTGCTCAGGTCTGTATGGAAACCCAGCTTGGTCTAACTCCACAGTGAGAAACAGAGTGTGTACTGCTTAAGGTATTTAAAAAAGTATGTCAGATTAAACCAGACTGTGGCACCATGGTCCAGGGGATGAAATAGCCTTCCAAAAAAGATACAAACCTGTGGTCTGACTGTGTGCTTTTGGTAATCTGAATTTGAAAATCTACTTATATTCATCGAAAGGAAAAAGGATGTGGGCTTCCAGGAGTCAAAGCCATGTTGTCAAACGGCAGCTTTGTGAAATAATGTCCTTGCTCTATCAGAATAAGCCTGCTTTGAAGAACTGTGCCTGATTCAATCACTAAAATGAGGAGAAATTTCATTTGTGGATTTTTTTTTTCCTTTTCTTTCAAATTGGCTTTTGATCTTCAGACACTCACTTTCACAGACTTTCACTTTGGTGATGCTAAAGTCTTAGGCTTGCAAGACAGGATCCTAAATAATTTTTCCAGTCAAATATAATCCAGTCTACATCAGGTCAAGTTAAAGACAAAAGTGAATTTATAGACTAAGGACAAATATTATAGGGTTGTTGAAGTGCTGGGATTTCACCATCCTCTTGAAGTACAGCTTAGTCCTTTTTGATGCTGAACTTCTCTCTGGACTGACTTTGCTCATGTCTTATAAATAATTCAGTATTGCAAATCCCTTAATCTACCCTCCATGAAATGATCTCTTTTTGTAAGGGATTGACAAGACATTATTCATGGTGTCCATGCTAATAATTAAAGATGAAAGTATCTCATTCAAACTAATTATATTAATTATTAGATTATAAGGAAAGTTGGGGTTGTTATTGTTTGAAGTTTGAATGACCATGACAGGCAGTTCAGTGTATTTCCAGTGAAGTATACATGGCAAGCTGCTCAGTGCTTCTTTTTCTCTCTTTATCAACATTTTAAAGCCTACAGTATAGAAGAATTTAAATTCAAAATTAGAATATTAGAAGAAGAAAGCTTAAAGAATGACTTCCACAAACTGTTCCCCTCATGGAGCAGAAACAAAACACTCTTCAGCCTTCTTCAGTCCACAACCTTCATAGGTCATATTTTTGAAATATAACTTATGGATTGATCTGAATCTTTGAATTAGAAGGCAAATTAAACCATCAGTTTTCTGGTCCAACATTTATTAGCAATATTGTAGGAGGCTCTTTGCCACCACTTCCCAGCAAGCTGGTCTGCATTGGTAACTAATTCTGTCTGAAACATTTCCCTCCAAGCATGAAAAAGTTTTAGACACAGTACCTGGTTGAGATAGAAGAGCAGCACTCAACAGCAGCAAGCAGGTGACACTTGCTTGAAGGCCCATTTCCATGGTGGTTGTCTGTTCTAACCCAATGCACTCTCAGAATTTATACCAAAGGGGTTCTGGTCTACCCCAGCGGTGTGTACTCTGCAATTTGATCTTTCTTCCTGAACTCCAAATCAATGCCAAGAAAGTGATTTACTGAGTATTTTCGTTTCACATGAAACTGAGATCTCCCCAAACACTCCTGGGTACCTTTGTGGTTGGTGATGTGGTTGTTCCAGGATCCACTGGTGTACTTTTGGAGATTAGGCTGTTTGGTAAGGATTCTCATACCACCAAAATTAAGTTGGTTTCCAGCTGAAAACCATACTAAAGCAGATGAAATTGGTGTGAGAACTGCACCAAAAAAAAGATTAGCATCCTTAAAAGCATTGGGAAAGTCTTAATCAAATTCTCTCTGTCTGCTACACATTACTCCTGTGGGAAACAGTTTTTATACTTTTTCATATTTCTCTGACTCCTCGTTAACCTGGGTCTACATCCCTCCAGCATGTTCCAGTTCTGCAGTTCTCACTCTCATGCTTGCAGCCTACAGGGCAAGAAAACAGCTCTAAGAGATATTGGCCAAGGCACAATGGGGTAAGAAGAACTGGTTTTGAGGGCAAATAAGTAGGGCTGAACTCCTGCAACCAAGGAAATGGAGCAAGATAAGGCCAAAGGATGCTAAATTAATCATAAAAATGTTCAAGTCAAGAAATCTGTATGTAAAAACAGAGGCATGACCAGCTGCCATGTCCTGTTCTGGGGAAGACCAGTAGAGACTGAAGTCACGGGGCCCTATCCATGTTTCTGATGAAACTAGACTGAGATTTCCCCCTTGTCTTCAGAGGACAAGCCCACGTGGGATCTGAGAGTGCTGTGTGTAACATCAGAAACAGACTGCCCAGAGCCTAAGGAAGTCAAGCCTTTGTCTGTTAGGACCTCTGAGACATGTTTTTATATCTGTGAGCTATTACACAAAAGAACTGAGGCACAACGTATTTTTCAGGTGAAGGGGAGAAACTAGAAATAGGTTTTTATTCTGCTGTCAAGAGTTATGTATTCATAGGATGAGAGACAGAAGATATTGTAGTGCTGGTATAATACAAATTAATAAAGGACTAGGAGATAGCATGAAAAGAACTCATGGTGAAGAGGAAATGTAGAGCAGGTTGTGCTGGAGATGAACCTTTGCCACCTTCTTCGTGGTGTCTTTTCACATTAGATGACTTGCATGAAAAAAGGGAATCCCACCTAGCATCCTACACAGATAGAAAAGATTTGCCTCTAGCAAAGCAGGGTCCCTTCAGCCACAGAGTCCTCTCCTTGATATGAGGTGGTGGTGTCAACACCCTATGGCCTCCAATATCCCAAAGAACGCCTCCAGCTCTGTCTCACTCTGTACTCTCAAGGAGCAGATAGGTCTCAGCTAGAGAGAGAAAAAAGGCAAAGCTAAATTTTCTTAGGGACTTAAAAATGAACATAAATTCTTTCTGTGAGTGATTTTCTTACTTTCTTAGCCCAGCACAATGTGTGAGATCTTTCTAGATATCCATGCTCTTACCTTCCCAGTACCTTCTCCAGAAAAACCAGTCATGTCAGGTATCCAATTTCCTAGTTCCGTGTGTGTTACTTGAATTCAGTGACATTTCCTGAAGTGCCAAAGTGGATTTATGCTAGATCCTTATCAACATATGTCTATCCACAGAGCTCTAAGCTGGGCCTACACAGTACACTGTGCACCAGTTTTCTTTCCTGGCAACAATTAAACAAATTTATACAAACATTTTTCACTTTTGAAGGAAAAAAATCATTTTAGAAGCAGTCCAAAAGGCCACTGATCTCACATGAAGGTTTTATTCTCAAAATAACAACAAATTTGTTGTATCTTGGGATTTAACACAGCTCTAAGTGCTCTGGATGCAAAGATTGTGATCTGAACAATGTCATGTAGAAGGCACCGAATTCTGATAAGATCTGCACAGCTCTAGGTGGCAAAGGAGGAGCAGTCTCCACGTGAAACATTGCAGCTCCTGTCATGGACATTGAAGGTGCTGTTAGAAAGGTGGTAAGGCTTCAGTCCAAAGCTAAGCAAGCAGCCTAATCCCACGTGGCAGGAACCAGCAGTGATGACAGCAGAGCTGACCTTTGTGGTCTTGGGTTAACAAAGATGTTTCCCAAAACATCATCTTAAAGAAATCTATCAAAATTTGCTCATTGAAAACAAACAGGTTTTGTCTGTAGTGAAATAGTTTTATGCAGGGCATTGATCTTCCTTTACAGAGTGAAGTTTTCCTGCACTGGCAAAACCTCCCCTCCCTGGAAATAGCTTTTCCCAGCTTTTCCTAACTACATAGGAATTTCAGTATTTTGCATTGTGAAATCTAGCATCTGACTATTCATTGAATCATTCTGGTTGGAAGAGACCTTTAAGATCATCAGGTCCAACCCTTAACCCAGCACTGACAGATCATCAGTAACCCATGTCCCTCAGCACCACATCTCCATGGCTTGGAAACCCCTCCAGGGACGGGGACTCCACCACTGCCCTGGGCAGCCTGGCACAGCCCTGGGCAACCCTTTCAGGGAAGAAATTTTTCCTAATATCTGACTGAAACTTCCCCTGGCACAGCTTGAGGCTGTTTCCCCTTGTCCTATCAATAAGACATTGGGTAAACAGCACACCAAGTATGAGATGTGTGTGTGCATACACAGACAGAGGTGCACGTGTCTGTGTATGTGACACATCCTCCCTGGGACACCTTCTTCTAAGAGGCAAGTTCTCCATGAATTCATGCTGCTCTGCCCAGGCAATTCCTTCAGCATTTGCAAACGAAAGTAAGCTCACCAAAGGCATTTAAACATTTAATTTTCATGGAAATTTAGTGTTATAATTGCCATAAGGATCTAGGTCTGACATAGTCTAAGGAGCTAAAAGCAATGGGAAAATACAAAGCTGTTCTGGAGGCTCCCACCACTGGAGGGCATCGAGACACTGTCCTTTGGGAGGGAGCTCGTTCCTGGGTGAGATGGTCTGACCACACAGCGCTTTTGTAGGCTCCTTAAAGAGGCCTCTGCTTTAGCATATAGCTTTAAAAGTCAGAGGTGGAAATAAACATATGCAAAAGAGAGAGCTACAAACAGCAGGGCAGTTGTGTCCATTCCTCACCTGTCTCCTGCTCAGGTTGGAGGAGATGTCTCTGGCCCACCTCAGGCATCCATCTCTTTCATCTTCCCTTGCAGCTCCTCACTTGTTATCACTGAAGTTATAAACCAGGACACCTGAGAGCTCTCATCTCCAGTATCCATCAAGAATTTCACTGAAGTATCTTTGAAGGAAAAAAGTAGTGCTGAGTGCCTCACCCATATGTGTATTTCTTGTACAAATACTTTTTATTTCTTCTTCTCTGAAAAAAAAATTACCAATGTGTGTGAACTCACAAGACAATGCACTTTTCCCCATGTATCTATTAATTCTTTAAATATACTTCCTACATTTTTTTAGAAGATTTCTTATGCAACAGATCCTGGGTTTTGCTGAGCGTGGTGCATTCCCAACAGCCTGGCAGTGCCCACGTCTCGTGCCCTGCCATAGTGGAGGTGACCACAGTGCCACCCAGAAACAGCCCCAGCCTGCCAAAACCTTGGTCCCCACACCTGTAAACTCACCTGCCCCTTCAGGGTTGACCTGGGGAGACAAAAGAAATACTTCTTCCAGGTCATGAAACACATTTTGGTAAGGATTTGCTTAGCTCTTTAAAAATATTTTCTTCTGAAGAGTGATGAAAAATTTAGTTAAATATAAGGACAAGCCAAAATTTCAGAAGAAATATTCAGATTTCAGAAGAAATATCATGCTTTGTTTCAGCACTTCTACTTGTTTCTAAAAGCAGAGAAGGACCAACTTTAAAAGATCTTCTGAGGCTTTGGGGATGTACATGTAAATGAAGATTCCTTGTTTTTTCTGCCTTGAAAAACAACTGGAAACAAACACAGGCGTGAGATAATATGTTGCCAAAGGGTTGCAAAGTGGAAAAGATGCACAAGGAAAAATGAGCAAAGCAGAGTAGCCCAAGACTGCTTTTTTTTCCAGCTGTGTAGTGCCCCAGTATTTGTGTTTAGCTGTCCAGGTGTGTTTTCATTTATCATTAAAATGCATATTCTTTCAATGTGGTTTGCTTTTGTTTGTTTTCTCTCTGTCAACCATTCCACTGAATTCAACCCTGGTAAGTTTGGAAGCAAAAAGTACTTTTGTACACTGAGGAGTGTACAGAGAAAAGGGCAAAGCCCAGGTGAAGTAAATCACATCACGGCAACAGAGCCTTCAAGCAGGTTCCCTGCATTTGTGATGAATCTATTGGTAAAGCAAAGTGGCAGCTTCACATGTGAAGTCATCTTCTGTGGACAAAACTGAGTAGACTCACTGATAGAATAATTTTGCCTGGAAGAGACCTTTAAGATCATTAAATCCAACTGTTAACCCAGCACTGCCAAGTCCACTACCATGTCCCTCAGCACCACATCTAGATGGCTTTTCAATCACTCCAGGAATGGGGACTCCACCACTGCCCTGGGCAGCCTGGACCAGGGCTTGACAACCTCCTTTTAGTTGTAGAGAGGGAGAAGGTCTCCCCTGAGCCTCCTTTGCTCCAGGCTAAACACCTCCAGGTCCCTCAGCTGCTCCTCACAAGACTTGTGCTCCTGACCCCTCACCAGCTTTGTTGCCCTTCTTTAGATATTCTCCAGCAGCTCCATGTCTTCAGAGTGAGGAGAACTGAACCCACTATTGAAGGTGTGGCCTCACCAGTGCTGAGTACAGAGGAACAATCACTCCTCTAGTCCTGCTGGAGTGTCGAGTGCCAGGCCTGGATTCCTGGCCTCAGAGAAGAATTGCCTTGGGGTAAGGATGTCACTGTCCAGCCTCTGGAAGCCCCAGTTCACCCCTGTGAATCCTGTGAGGGAAAAATCTTTGTTTTTTCAAAAGCTATTAGAAGGCTATGCCAATGTAAACGGTGATCAGTGACCTTGGCTCTGCACAGAGTAGGACACAAGCCATCTCATCCTGTTACCCAGCTAAGGACTTGAGTCAACACAGATTGCTTGTCTTGGCGTGTGCTGCCTTCTTGAAGCTTTTCCTGCTTTTCACATTCACGTGGACAATGATAGAGTCTTAATAAAGAGGTTTTCTTAAAGCAAATCCCTTCAGCCTCAGCAGGTACCATGGGCAGGGGTCACACAGAGTGCCACCAGTGCTGGTGACTGTCTCCAGCACCCTTTAAGGATGTGTTATTACAAAAGTGGAAGTGGTCTTCTAGGGCATGGGGGTGCCAGGGTGTGGGGCATGACTAACACTGCCTTCAAATTTCTTTTAAGTACTTTTTCGTAGTAAAATCAATGCAATAAGAAATGGGGTTTGAAGCACAGAGTCTAACCAAAGGCTAACTCTGTCAAAGTCTGATTCCCTCCAGAATTAAGATCCATTTTTAAAAGCTACATTTCTATTTAGGGCTTTATTTCCTGAGAGTTTGGAGAGAGCGTAACAATTTCCCAAGATTTGGATTCAGAGACTTGTCTACATAAGAATACTGTTATTGGTAGAAGCTCCATTCCTGGAAACGTTTAAGGTCAGGTTGGATGGGTCTCTGAGCAGACCCATCCCACAGATTTCCCTTCCCACTGCAGCTGGGTTGGACTAGATGACCTTGAAAGGTCCCTTCCAACCCAAACCGTTCCATGATTCTATTCTATGACTGATCAATACATTACTGATTAATAAGTGCACAGAGACAACACAAACCCCAGCACATAAGTGGCCAAACCCCAACTCAATCAACTCCCACATTAAAATCACCAAAGCTCAAATCACAGAAAGAGAGGAGTACCCTCAGCCAGTGTTTCCACTGATTTTGATTAATTGGCTCCTTCTGATGCTCCTTCTCATGTGTAGTGTTCAATTAAGAAAAAAAAATGATTAGGGAAATTCGCACATGGTTTTCTGGAGAAAACTCTGGGAGTTGTGTCTGCATAAAACTCAAGGATTTTTAATGCAGTATTGGAACCCTAGTAGAGAACTTCAGCAGGGCCTTTGCATGGCTCCTGCTGTCCATCAACCTCAGTGACACCTCTGAGGGAACAAAGAGAATGGGTCTACCCCTTGAATTTTCCTCAGGAGCTTAATGTCACAATGCTCTGCATCTTGATTCATGAGGTGACTGACTATATTAGATGGAGGTGCAAATCTGCATCCAATTTTGAGACCTATTTCCTGGAAGTAATGCTAAATAGAACTGATGCTGACCTAGCTTTGTTTTCTTAGTTACTGATGAAAGATGATGAAGAGTAAACTAATTCAGCACTGAGGTATGGAGGCCAGATAAAGAGTGACTCAAGTGGCTGTTTGCTCTGTGCAGGTTCAGTGAATCTCTGGAGGAGGACAACACTGTGTTCCCCGAGAAGAGCATCTGGAGAGTCTAAGCAAGCACATGGAGGATGCTTTGCTCTTCTGTGATGAATTTCTGAAACTATGTCCAAGATTTTCCTCTGCTTCCAAAGTGATTTGCTAAGCAGTGAGGTGGGCTAAGAAAGTCTGATATTCCTGCAGTGGTAAGCTCTGAATCACACACCTTACACTCTTTTACAAGTTTTTTTCCCCAACATTTGAGTCCTCCATAATCATCTATGCCACTTCATGAACTATACTGTAGCACTTCTCGGTTGCTTTGCTCTTCTGTGATGAATTTCTGAAACTATGTCCAAGATTTTCCTCTGCTTCCAAAGTGATTTGCTAAGCAGTGAGGTGGGCTAAGAAAGTCTGATATTCCTGCAGTGGTAAGCTCTGAATCACACACCTTACACTCTTTTACAAGTTTTTTTCCCCAATATTTGAGTCCTCAATCATCTATGCCATTTGATGAACTATACTGTGGCACTTCTCCATCCTCTTTGGATAAATGTTATCATTTCTCCTTTCCATCAAGTAAAACATATTTACCAGTAAATACCCAATTCTCAGAATGATCAGTTAAAGAAATTATAAGACTTACCAGTTGTCCTGCCTCCTCTAGAAGCTGTGGATTAGAAACATCATAATATGAACAAGAAAATGGTTATTTTAGCAGCTTCAGTTGTATTTCTGAAGAAATTAATTAATTAAACACTGCCACAGACCTTTGTGTGCCTGGTGGCCACGGGTCAGAACTTTGTACCTCAGTCTGCTCTCTCTAAGTGGTGAGGAGCCTCTCTCTTATATTGTCTAATTTGTTCTAAAACAAGATTACTGTTTTGTAACCTGTCTTTACTACCTTAGGCAAGGCAAAGATTTTAGAACGTGTTGAAAAGCCAGAACAATTTTTTAAATGGATTTTCTTAAATGAAAGAAATTACCTATGTTAGATAAATGCTAGTGGTTATCTATTGATTTATTAACAATGAAGTATTAAAATTAGTAGAGGCAGAATCAAGGTTTTACTCACTGAGACAAGGGTGACCAAGAGATGAGGTTAATCAAGCCAAAGCAACTCAATGTGACCATTAATTATTTATAACTAAATTATCTTTTTAATATTAAAGGCCTTATGAGTTGCATTAGAAAACAGACAAAAATATCTTAGATTTTTCTGTGAGGTGACTGTATCCAACAGACCAAATGAAAAATGCTGTTATACACACCACCTTTCCTTTTTTAAGACTTTGGACTTTTAGAAACCAGGTCCACTGAGGATTTTTTTTTCACACATAAGAAGCCCCATCCTTTCTACTCTGGCAAGCCAGGTATACATTTCAGTTTCACAGAATCATAAAAAGTCTCCAGTGTGAAAGCTCGTTGGTTCTGTAAAGGCAAAAAGTGCCTTGGGGTTGCTTTTTGGTGCTCCTCCCTAGTCTTCCTAGGAAGCAAATAGAATTGGTTAATGAAGATTAGAGGTGGCTAAAATAATGTGATGGTAGTATAAAATATTGGATGGAGTCTGAGTGATGCTGATTAAAAGGCTCTAAAAGTTTTGACTCTTAGGTGGATGGAAGTTTGCAATGTGAAATACTGATCAAAAAAGGGAAATTATGTGGGATAGAGACTTGTGGGCAAGAGAGCTGTAAGGCTGTTGAGAAAAGGATTTTCTGGTTCAGGGGAATACCTTTTACTCCAACAAAATTAAAAATTCATCGTGGCTCTTCTTGATAAAGCCAAGATACTGCAACATGAGCAATATATTCCACTAGAATATATAATCTATATCATTTTATTCTATACAATATATACACCTCCCTGTGAGAACATTCCCACAGATAGTTCTCATTCCCTCTGTGCTGCACATCAGCCCTGACAGTATTCTGTGGGCTGTGAGTAAACTTGACATTTCCTGAGGATGTTACAGCATGTCCACAGACCTGCTGGTTACAGAGAACTTCTGTGTCACTTATATCCCAGAAATCATCACAAATGGTCCCCCACATAAGCTATCTCAACATGCCCTTCACACTGGTCCATCCATTCACCAACATCACTGATGTTTCTTTGAAAATAAAAAAAGAATTTCCCTGAATCTGGGCACTTTATGGAAAGTCAGAAGCTTATGCAGGTTGGAAGGGACCTCAAGAGATCTGTGTTCCAGCTCCTGCCTGTGGCAGGTCCTGAGCAGGTTGCTCTGGGTCATGTCTATGAGACTATTGAATATCTCCAAGGATGGACATACCACAGTTTCTTTGAGTTCCTGTTCTACTGTTTGACCACCTCATGGTAAAAAAAGTATTTTCCTTTATATCTCTGCAGAATTACCCAAGTTCTGACTTGTGCCTGTTGCCTCTTGTCCTATTGCTGTGCAACTCTGAGAAAAGACTTGGCTCCACTTTCCCTTTGCCCTCCCAGCAGGTGACTGCAGATGGCAATAAAATCTGCCCTTCACACTCTTAAGACTGACCAAGCCCAAGTCCATCAACATCTACTTGTACATCTTGTGCTCCAGTTCCCTGAACATCTTGGTGAGCATTTGCCAGACTTGCTGCAGTGCCCTTGCAAGGAAGCCACACTCTTGCCCTGGATGCAGTGCTACAGGTCTGTCTCACCAGTGCTGAGCAGAGGGAAAGCATCACCTCGTTTGACCTGCTGGCACTGCTCAAAGGGCACCTTGTTGGCTCATGGTCAACGTGTTGTCCACCAGGAACACCAGATCCTTCCCTGTAGCACTGCTGTGTATCCAGCTGGCTCTCTGCCTGTGCTGCTGCACTCCAGAGATGTAGCCTATGATAGTCAAAGATATTTCTTGCTGAGGAAGGTCTAAAGTGGTACAAAAGCAGCTTAGAAGAGCTATGCCACTTTCTTTTAGCTAGTTGTGTATGAACACACGTTCTCAACCTGCTTAATGCTCCTGCTGTTCAGGGTCCCTGGGGCAAGGCCACGCTCCTGAAGCACATACCTACAACACAGTGATACTGCTGAATGACCCACTCCCTGCAGCAGCATCCACAGCACTACTGCCCTGGGTAAACATCAGCTCTGAACTTCCCTGTAACCCTGTATGCAGCATCAAACCTCATTTATCCCAACTTCACATTGAGATGGATGTAATTTGGGGCAGTTCCTGACTTTATTCTCTGTTAAACACCAACAGAAAAACTGGTCATCTTCATGGCACCTGGGCAACACCAGTGCAATGTTTTACAGCCCATCCAACATGAAATAAGTAATAACTAGACTTCTCAGTTAAAATCTATCGGTGTTCTGAACTGTACAGACTCAGTTCTAAACCAGCAAAATGTGTTCATGTTAAGGGCAATGATGAGAGAAGTTTAAGGAGTTTACCTGTTGCTTCAGATCCCATGTAAGCTGTGAATGAAAAAAAGAAAGGTCACTTCTAGGTGGAGTTTTCAGTCCCTGCAGTAACAACTACATCAACTAAAGGTTATTTTGCACATTATGCTGAAAATATTACTGAAAGAGCAAGAAGCTGATTAATGCACCTTGTGTTAAGAGTTATTACACAGGTCTACCACAGAAGTCAGACCAGTTGTGAAATACATCAGCTCATGATCATAGGGGAAAACATGAATTTGTAAAGTTAGTGATACAAAAATTGTATAAATGAGACAAGGTAGTCAGCAGAGAAAAAAACCCTGTCTCTCTTTAGCCCATATCCAGGGCTAAGCTACAGCAGTTATTCTACCACCTTATGACCCCTCCCCAGCCAGGAAGGGGCATCTGGAAAAGAAGACCCATGGGCTGAAATGAAACCAGCTTTAATGAAACAGCCAAACTAATACCAACATAAAGTTACACTCAGCTCAGTGAACATCCAGTAGTGACAATAAATGGGAAGGCAGCTCACAGCAGCAGGATCAGCAGGAGCCCAAGCAGAAGATCCACCTCAATAAACTGCCCCCTTTATATTGATCATGACATTTATGGTCTGGGATACACCTGCAGCTAACTGGGGAGCCAACCTGTAGCTAACAGCTTCCAGCTGCCCTGGCTGGCTGGGAACAGCTCATGGCCTGCAGACCATGTCTGTGATTCTGTCCCAGCAAAACTGAAACAAGGGATTTGATTTGGTGAGGTCTGAATGCTACAGGAGAAACAGTACTGGAAGGTAGAAATATTGTGAGAAACTGCAAGAGCTCTGAGGGCTGAAGTTTCTCTTTTAGTGATTGTTTGCTGGCTTTCAGAAGACTGAGGTTAATAAGGAAACAGGCTGCAGAGTGAAGAGAAAAGTTGGGTCTGGGTTGTTCTCTGAAGGACATCAGTGGCTCCTGCGTCAAGTCCAAGGGTGTCTCTCAATGTATAAATTCAGGGTCCTAATTTTCTTCTAGGCCTGTTGTTAACACGTACAGTTTAGTGCAGTGGAAGTGATTATTACTATTAATTAGTAAAGGCTGAGGACAGATTGCTGTACAAAGAGTTCAGTTTAGCAGTGTGCAAAGAGGCCGCAGCTCCCGGTGACTGCATGGGGCTACCTCTAACACAATGACACCTCTGTGTCAAAAATTTTGAAGATGTGCCATGTTAAGTGACCCAAAAGTCAGTCTGGACCTGCCTTCTGCATCTGCACAGGCATTTCTTCCTGGGATGGCTCCATTTGCTGACATGGCAGTTGCAAGATAAGCAAGCATCAAAGGAACCTCCACACAATGGGGGGAGTATGAAATGTTAGGTGATGTTGACTGAACAATTTTACCTCACCTGGTAATTCTCTGGAACTCTTTTTATCTAGTTCAATGAGAAGACCCTTGGCCATTTCAGTTCCAACCTAGTCTAAAATATCTATGGGATGTATGAAGCTGGACTCTCCCCTGAGCTCTGCACCACTCCACTACTGAGCTGTGAGCCAAGTGTGCAATGGAGCATTGAGTATGCGGTGAACAAAGGTCCAGTACAGGGGGAATAAAGCTGTAGGCATCAGGAACAGTGAGTTTTATGCCACCATTTAGCTTGAGGTCTGCTTTACAAAGTCAGACTTACATAAAATGCACCTTAGTGAATGGCATTGATGTCTTCCACATGTCCCCAGTTGTATGCAGACCTAGTTTGGGGCACTCCCAGTTGTAAACCCCATTCCCTTTGCAGTGCACAATGTCAAGAAGGAGCTTTCCTGAGCCCTGACTACATTTCTAAGGGTAGAAACTGCCCTGCCACACCCCACCTGGTCATCTTCAGATCCCAGGGGTCATCAGAGCTGCCCTAGCAATAGACTTCAACATGGCCCCCACATCTGTTCCTCCCATTCACAAGCCTTGGTCTTTGGAACGCCAAAAAAAGACAGAGCTCTTTATGAGCACTTATATATTGAGTCTTTATGAGAGCTCTTCCATATTGACCAGTTTTTAGTTGGCAGCTGCAAATTTGGGACAAGAATAAGAACTTCTCAGAAGCAAAAGCAAGAGGTAGGACAATAATTACATGAATTCATAAAAACCTGAAGATACAGCATATTCCTAACACAAAAGGCTGGGGTTAGCATATGATGTGGTCAAAATCCCACAGAGATCTGAAATGTTTGGGGTCGATAAATTAAAATCTCATTGTGACAAAAGAATTTGCAAATATTCTTCTTCATAAACTGTATACTGGTAATAAATGACTATATTAGGCAAAATTTATTTCATTAGTAAAATCAATAAAGACATATATGAGATGAAAATTAGTGTGAACTTTAGACAGCAAAGAAATTGGAGGGGAAAAAAAGAAGGATGAACACTAAATAAAATGAAAAGGAATTATCTGGTTACCCACACTGCTAGAAAAAAAAATCCCACACACCAACTCTCAGTAGTTTTGTCGTTATAAGGTTATTTACATTTTAAAAATACATAGTAGCACATATTTTGCACATACAGTAATATGTCTCTGGAAGGATGTTTTTTTACATCACATAAGGATATTTCTACTTAGTTTATGATTCATACAAAGAATCAGTTGAATTAATATTTTATTTAGGAAGCAATGGGAGTGGCAAGATGGATAAACCTCTGAAGGGCATTATACTCCACAAAAACTAAGAAGAGGGAATGTAACTGTCCTGCTCCTTAGAGTTTATTAACTGAAGATTTTGAGCAGGGAGGCTGATGTGTGGGTTACAACACTCTCTCAAGAAGTATTTGCTGAAATGCTGGGGAATACTTTTGGATGTCCTGAAGAGCTTGACAATGGTTTTGGTAGTTTTGTCCCCTTTTGCTGAGCACCAGAGACTCAATCCAGCAGCTGTGTATAACATGCTATCCATTGCTGCCATGAATAAAACAGAAGTTATCTGCACAGAAGACACCAGGATCTTCCAGAGGAAAAGTTATTGATGGACCACCCATTACAGGAGCACTGTGCCAGAAGAGAGCTTCACCTCCTTGGCAGAGCACCTCTTCCAGGAGGATTTCCCCTGTGCAGTCACCAAAATGAGCTTCTCCTAGAGCTGCAGAAGGTCTCAAGGACAAGTCTTTTGAAGACAGAAGGAAATCAGACCAACTATCAGGGTGAGTGGTGTGTTTTCAATGGCCTCTACAGTCTCAGGCTATTGGAGGAAAGTTCTTTTTGTGAGCCCACCAGCAGAAAGTGTGCTCTGGCCTGTGCTGACCACCATATGAGTTCTTGTGGTTTTGGTCCTGATATACAAGCATCTTCCAAGTGTGAGGCACATGAGTGTCCTTATGGCAGCTCCATAAAGTTAGAGTTCACTGACACAATGCTGTCATCATCTAGAGGGGACTCCAGCATGTCATATTGTGTTTTATCTGGCCAGCAATGGACTCAACAAGGAAGGCAGTGCTGGGAATAGCATAGCAGAAGGGCACTGCCATCAGTATTTCCCTTGTTGGATTAAAAATTGAAATCATGTGGCCCCTTAGGGATGACTTTTGCACTTGGTGCCTGTGTACTGTGTGGCTTCCAGCTGAAGATCCAGGTAGTGGAGGCCACTGTGTTACCCCTTGGCTCTGAACTGCCTCCAGATTATTACCCACAAGGATCAATACTATTCCCAAATCTCACACAAACCTTGCTCTAAGGAACAGATCTGCTGACACTGGTGCATCCAAAGCTGGACCAGATCTGGGTTGTGTCTAACCTCTAGGCTGTGACTAACCTGCATATTCAGCTCACCAGGCTTCTGTCAAGCACTTACCTGCTTGCTGGGCTCCCCTTTCAGTGTGGCATTATACTTTTGCCTAAGCCTCTCCAATGCACTCAAGAAAATCACTTATCTTTATGTATTTTTTTTCTACAATGCATCAAAATATAATACAATAGATGTTTTCTACATTACATTAAAAGAAATGATAAAAATATTTGGTGGCATCTTCAGTCCTCAAGCCTGCTAAACATCCATGATGTGTTATTTATAAAACAGGTTTCAGAATTTGTAAGCATGTAATTTAGAGGGGTGTGCTCTGCAGTTTGACTAGGCCTTATTTTTTAATACTAGCTTAATTTTTCTATTACCTAAATTATTGCTTGATACCTTTCTCTTCTGTGGGACCAGTGGTTAAACCCTGCTCTTGGCATGTCTGTTAGTGCCCAAGAGGAACCAGCAACATGCAGCCAGGAAAAAATTAGTGATGCCAAGTGAAAAATGATGACAAACTATTTTCATCTCTCATTTTTCTCAGCTGCCCTGAAGGTGAGCTAGGGGTGGTCGTGTTCCCCTGTTACCTCAGACACCAGACTCCCCAGTCCACACCTGTGGTGGTGGTTGCTCTGCCTGGGGCCCATTGGGGTGGTTCTGTGGGGTGAGTGTTGGAGGGATTTGCAGCCCTGGATGGCTTGTGCTGTCCAGGGGCCCAGACAGAGTCCTAGCAAGGAAAGCCCCATCTGGGGCACCTCTTGGGGCAGAGCTGCCAGGAGTTGGCTGAGCTGTTAGGCCCATGCTCCCATGGCACCAGAGTGCCTGCAGCTGTAAGCATCACCAAGGCAATGAACATCCCGACCTACTAGGAAATAAATGCTGTTTGTTTGTTTGTTTTTTTCCCCAAAATGTAGTGCCAGAACCCCCTCAAGGCTGTACAAATTCTAGTCTGTATTTCAAACAGTTAATTTTCAGCTTGATCTGTGTCATCCCAGCTTCACAGCCTTCCGCCAGCATCTCACGTGGTGCCTGGATTAATCCCTGCAGTGTTGGCAGAGAGCACTCCACTTGTCTTCCTCAACAATGTATTCCTTAGAGAATTCCAGTGAACTTTTATGAAACAAAGGTGGCTTGTTTCACACTGGCAAGGCTCAGATCAAGTGTTTACTCTACATGCACAGAGTGCAGCTTTCAAATACATTCAACCCAAGCTGCCCAGGAGCTCAGAAAGAAACTGAAGCAATATCCTCCTGCAACTGAGGCTTCATAGTTGGCTTTCTGAGCCTGTGACTAGGGGTGTCAGGATCCAGCATTTTGTAAAGAAGGCCTGGCTTGGCCACATTAATATTAAATCATGCCCCCTGCCTCCTCTTTGCATGGGAGAGCAGAGCGCTCACGTCAGCCTAACTCAATTTTCAACATATCTCATACCAAAAAGCTCTGTTCAAGCCCAGGCTTAGCCATGGAAGATGGTGGTAACTACTGGCAAATGCTTCAGAAACACCTCAACATCATTAACCAAACCTGTGAGTAAACCTTTGTAATCAGGTAACTTCAGCAAATGAGGAGCCCTCAAGTTGGGGTCTTATGTGCTACCAAACAGGCACAGCAGAAAAGTCAGTCTAAAAGTGCCTAATTTTATTCAGTGCCTGAATTAAAGAGCAATAAACTTTTTAGTAAGAAGTGATGAGGAAGGTAAGGCAAGGAGTTACAAGATCTTGACATGTACCAGGAATTTATCTGCATGGTTTTCAAGGGGCAGGGATGAAAGGGAGGGAAAATAGAAAGAAAGAAAAAAAGTCATATTTAGGAGACCTCTCCTCAAACCCTAAGAGTTCACAGATGGGATGGGTTTCTTTGCAGTCTTTGAGGCTACCAGGCAACACTCATCTGCCTGCAGCTGTTCCACATCCACATCTTATCCGTTCTGTTTAGTCACTCACACACTCACATAAAACTTCCTTAGACTCAACAGGTTTGCATGATTATGTCTGAGGACAAATACAGCCCCCACAGCCTTCACAGAGGAAGAGGAGGAAAGAGAGAAACCAGCTGTCTGAAACTGTGGTGTCTATAAACAAAAAACTATAAAAAAATAAAATTAAATTAAAAAAACCAACCCCAAAAAGAAGACAATAGTCATTCAAACTTGGCAGGCTGTTTTGAACAGCAGCAGTGCAATTAATTTCTACATTACAGCTTGTGACTAATTCAGTTATTTCAGAAAGAAGGAGGAAAAAATCTGCTTGGATGGGTACCAGGTGATTCAAGGCAAAAGAGGTGATCCAAGTGTTATTCTAAGAAATGAAAACAAATCTCACTCCCAGTGACCCAGCTTTATTAAAATATGCTTTTTATGTTGTAGTTCTTGAGCCTGAGATAGAAAAATCTCCTAAAACACACAAGCTACTATGAGAATTTTAATATAGCCTCAGTTTTTCCCAGCTAGCTATACGCTGCCAAAGAAATAAAAATTATATTTAAAAAAACCTATGAAAATAAACCTCCCCAAATAAAGATAAACAAACAAAGGAAAGCAAATCTCTTCTTGTAGCACAAGGCATTTAAGAGAAATTGTGCAAAAAAATTGTGCTTGGGTTCAGGGATGCTAGACAGCAAAAGGCTACAGTTCATTTTATCTGGAGCTGAACTGAAGGCAGTGGTGGGTCAGGCTCAGGAAATGCCTTTGCTCTTCCCTCTGAGTTTGTTAAAGCTGGTGGACAATTCAGGTGGAATTCCACCAATTCTGGTGGAATCCTATTTAAAATTTTGCCTGTGGCTGCTGAGCCTGAAGGCGTTGTTACAAAAAGAATAAATTCATGCATCAAGTGAAAGTGACCTCCAGAGTATATTCATTTAGTTATTTCATTGGGATCTGGTGCAAGTGTTCAGTCTTGGGCAGTCAGGGACACCTAAACCAGAACTATGTGCAGAAGGTCACCCTTAGCTCCTTAATTCAGCCTGATGCCAATTAATATCTTTGTTCTTCTGTGGCAAGGCGTGGGGAGAAAGTAATGAAAACAAGAAAAACAGTGTTTCTTACCCATGCCCTGCAAACCCAAATTAAGGTTTTTTTTAGTCTCAGTCTACCCGGGGATTTGTTATTAACAACTGGAAAATGAATCCACTTGCTAGCTATGAGATACAGAAACAAACCAATGTTTATTTGTACCCAATTATAAATATTTTTATAGTGTGTTCCTGGGAAGGAGGGCTACAGAGTTGAATTATCTGCTTCCTACTCCAAAATTAGAATAGAAAAATAAACAAGACACCAAAGCACAGGAAACTCAGCATACAAACAAGCAAACAAGAACTTTGTTTCTGAGCTTTGCTTTAACCCCAACTCTGCCCACATAGGTTGTGTGACAATGGGAACAGCACACTGGCAGGGACCCACAGAGTCCTTTTCACCAAAAAAAATGTGTCTATTTGAAACCAAATTGCCATAGGTCCATTCTCTTTCCATGAGAAAAACCTTCTCAAGTGCCACCCTGGGGTGTTGCTGGTGGCACTCCAGCAGTGACAGGACAGTGGCCTCCACTTGTTCCTGGCTCCTGACATCCTTGGGTTTGCAGGCACCAGGCTCCACTATGTGGTTGGCATAACACTGCCCCAACACAAAGTGAATAATCGACCCAAACCACACCAAACAGCCAAATAAACAATTTTAGTTTACATTCTGGCTTTAATTCTCTGTATTTTCAGCTCAAACGTGAAGGGCAAAAATCCCAACTCTTGCTTTTCATGTTTTTCTGCACTAACAGTAAATGTTTATGTGGGATTTGGTTGTTTGCATTTCCAGCATATTTCAACCTGATTTATGAATGCACACAACACACTGCACTGCAGGAGAAGTCCTGAGAAGCCAAGCTCCTCACAACCACAAAGCATACAACCATGGGGAGAAAAAAAAACCCAAACCCAAACCACTAAATCATTTTATTGTGATCTGCAACCAAAAGTATTAAAAATGGAACCAACCTCTTCTTTCTGGAAAGGAGACATGAAATGTCTTTCAGCATTTAAATGACATTTTGCTGTGACCTGAGGTGTCTCCTGAGTGAGGCTGATCTCCTGGGTGAGATTTATGGTTTGGCCAGGTTTAGGATTGTAGGTCAGTGGGAAGGCTTCCCATTGGTATGACAAACCTTTAGATCAGATTTTGTGATTCAGCCTTAAATGCTGCAAACAAAACACCTCTAACGGCTCAGTATCTTCTGAATTTGGAATTATTTAACTAGAGAAGTGAAAACTTAATGGAAAAAAACACTGTTCTTCAACTAGGTAAAATTCACCTAAGGAGAAAGGGAGAAAATGACTCCCCATGGCCAGAGGTGCAGGTTAAGAGCTGATGGGCATGACCAACACCAGTGAAGATTGAGAGCAGACATTGTAAAAAGCCTTTCCAGTGGTGATGCTAATTGGAACAGTGAGTCTTGTTAAGCATGAGAAGGTGTTGCCCAGACAAGTTAGGGAAATGTCTGTTGGGAAGGTGTTGGGCTGAAGTGGTGGTGCTGAGGGGAGTTCTAGCTGATGTGCTTTTGATGCTCTGGGTGCAGCAGTGTCTGTGGCCAAGGAGAATGTGGCACAGGGGTGGCTGGCATGGAGGATGGAGGCAGCAGCAGGGATCTAGCAGCTCTGTGGGAAAGAGGCTGCAAAGTTCAGGGGGCCAAGTGCTGCAGTGGGGAGTGAGAAGGAGACCTGGGCTGTAGCAGCACTCTCAGAGGCAGGAGGTCTGGGTCGTGAGGAGAGAACAGAAATGTCAGGAGAGAAAAGAGCAACAGTAGTTGTACTAAAATGGCTGGGGACCTTTTCTAGACCTCTCAGGGCATGATGACTTCTGTGCTCTCTTTCTTCTCAGCTTTGCCAGTAAGTTTGTCACCAGTGAGAAACAAAGGAGCCTTTCAAGGCTTTTCCTGGGAGTTTTGGACATTTGTTTTACCTTTGCTGCTCGATTTTATTTTGTTTTTTTTACCCACCCTTCACAATTTAAGGCCACTAAAGTGCCTTGCTGTAGCCACACACACAGAGGTGTGCCCAACACACCCACCAGAGGTACCTCACACCTCTCCACAGCAGTGTGTAGAAGGGTTTCAAAACACAACCAATGTGTAGAGAGTTGAGTACTGGAGGGAAAGTTTTCTCTCAATAACGTGGAAGAACACACTGGCTGTAGAGAATAGTTATTCCTTGCTGGCATGTGGAAGCATTTCTTTTGAAGCCTGCATTAAGATATTTAGAAATTCCTGATGCAGTATTTCAGTAGCAGGGGCTCAGTCCATCACTTGTTGAATTTTGAATCCAACAGACCACATTCTTCAACACAGTAAAACATTTGTCTTTATTTGAATCACAGAGATATTGATTTGAAAGACAAAATAGAATTATTTCTCTGTAAATATTCCTTCCTTTGATTTTCGATCACTCTGCTCACATAACAGATTACTTCAGCTTGGAAATCTCTACATCTTATAGATAAACACAGATCCATTATTGTTTCAATAAGAAATTTAGCATTAAAAGCAATGCTCAGATGCCATGGTCAGATCAATTTTTACATTTCCTTGCCAGACATGACCTATTACTTGTCTCCAAATGAAATCTTCCTCCCTTTTAATAAACCTTGAAATATTTATTGATGTCTCATTCATATTTTCTCTCCAGCTCACAAAATTTTGAGCCATTAGATGAATGGTCTTAGGAGGATGCGAGAAGAGAATTAAGGAGAAGAATGATAAAATGATTGTACCAAACAACTCGTGACATGAATGCTGAAATTATTTCTTCATCATTTAAGAGGTGTTAGGATTACAAAGTTACTCTGAAGCATTGTAGATAAAGATATCACAGCTTCTTACAAATGGCACATATGTGACCGTTGTCAGTGAAGCACTTTGGCAGCTGGTAATAGGTGATGTTTGCCCTGTAGACATTTAGTGGATGATGCTGACCTTTGATCTCACATTATCCCACGTGAAAGTGGTTTCTTCAGAGCAGGTCTCACCAGAAAACCAGTAAGAACAAAACCAACAACTGCCAGAATGGCAACAGCAGCAACGACTGGGGCAAGGGGGTTATCAGAGGCAGTGGGAACTGCCTGGGGAGGAGGCAGTGTGTGAAGTCAGAGGGGGGCTGATCTCAGTGTATTAAAAGATCAGAGCACAAAGAGCTGCTGCATTAAAAGGGTTAGTTCCCAGATCAGAGCCAGACACGGACTAATTTATGGATTCATTGCTTTAAATTCTTTGGGTGGGATTTATATCAGCAAGGATGGCAACTTAACTAAGCAAACTTCAAATAAGCAGAAGACAACTGAGGGAATAAGGTGTTTCTCAAGAAGGTAGGGAGTTTGCTCACAGCTGGCCATCATGTTACACAAGCAGACTGGAGCTACTTCAGAGTTACAGCTCTAAAATGCTGTACACTCTACATCTCCTTTGGGGCAGCCAAAGCAGTTATACCTTTTATACATACAGGTGAAAACAGGTTTGCAAGGTGTTGAAAGAAGAGATCTGTAGACATTTGGGTCAGCCAAACAACCCCTTTCCCATTTTTGCTGAAGTTAGCAAAAGCAGATTTCAGGGGCACATCAGAAATGCAGAAGTGGGGCTTTTCCTGAAGTAATCCCAGAGGAAATAGAGAGAAATTCATTCGACTTTACCAGTATCCCTCTTTTCACCACCCCCTTCTCGGAGCTGAACTGGCCCAACTACCACATGCACTTTCTCCTCGGCAGGCCTTGTGTCTCTCTTGGGCCTGCTGAGGCAGCCCTGGTAGCAGCGGGAGGAGTAGTCCTGGAGCCTGCACACCACCAGCTGGCACTGCAGGAACACCGACGGGTGCCGGCTGATGAACTCAAAGGCATTGAACTTGAACCGAGCCACGTGGCTCTGGGGGGACTCGTATGTGACATAGGAAGGGTCTCTAACACACCTAGAAAGAAAGGAAAGAGGATTAGTCTTCACGGCCATAGCACATCTACATCCCTGCAGAAATACAGTAGATTTAAACCAGATTATGTCATAGCCAGGAGCGAAGAAAATAATGGGATAAAAGTGATACTTTTATGGCATAGCATAAATGTTTAAAATACAGAATAATAGAATCATCACAGAATGGTTTGAGTTGGAAAGGACCTTAAAGATTACTTAGTTCCAACCCCCCCTGCCATGAGCAGGGACACTTCCCACTAGACCAGGTTGCTCAAAGCAACCTGGCCATGAACACTAACAGGGATTGAGGATCCACCACTTCCCTGGGCAACCTATTCCAGTGTCTCACCACCATCAGAGTGAAGAACTTCTTCCTTACATCTGCTCTAAATCTATCCTTTTTCAGTTTGAAACCATTATTCCTTGTCATATCAACTATGGACACATTTAAGTCCTATGAAGCAGCTAGAACATTGGCAACTCCTTTTGTTTTTTTCCAAGAGAAGGAGACTACAAGTGGTGTAAGGAAGGAGAACAGACTCTTAGTAATGTCTGTGCTACATGAGGCTTAAAAAAAATTAGTCTGATATTTGACCTGGTTTTACTAAAACATTTAATGCCTAGGATAGTAGATTCCTTGTGCTGGTTTCCAGTATCACATCTCACCTACCTCATTCCCACTACTTTAAATTTTGCATATAGGACAAGGATGAAGTGAGTGAAAGAAAATATTTGTAAATTCTAAATGTCATTTCTTATTTCCAGGTTCATACTGTAAAAATAAAAAAAATCAAAGACTTCTTTTAACAGTCCATTGATAATAAGATCTAAACCAATAAATGCAGAAAGGGTATTAAGGTTATACTTCTACTGACTTGAGAAAGATCTTACCCATTCCTTCTTATATCATAGACCAGAGTGACAAAATCATGAGGATCAGGTGATGCCACACACGTGTCCACAAACAGGATCAGATTTGGGTCAGAGCTGTGAAGATAAGCTTGAAGATACAAATTTTGGTTCAAGTCAATGTAGTATGGAGAGTCACGCACTGGCCTCAAGAACGATGAGGAATCAAAAAAACTTATGTTGACCTCATATCTTCCATACTGATTTTCATTCACGTCCACAGTATCCTCAGCAGCGTACATTATTTGCATCCATGTGTTCTGTAGCATTTTGCAACTGATGTGCAGGTGAATATTCTTTTTTCTCTTGATTAGGTACTCAGAAGATGTCACTTTGATCACATTGGAATAGTTGATTGTATCATTGTTCTCCTGTTTAACACGTAGTTTAAAATGAGGAATTGTGTTTTTATCACTTGCATGTTCTAAGCTCTGATAGAGTCACACGGAGTTTAAAATTGTAGATTAATCTTAAACTCTTTAAACCAAGAAGCTTGATGGTGGTGTTTTCTGCTCACACATTGTAAAAGAACATGCTGAAGTATGTAATTAAACAGAAACCAGTAGATAAAACCCCTTGGTTAAATCCAAGGCAGAGCCAACTCATTGAGCATCTGTACAAAACACCAGTTGTGTAGTACACAGTCATCCCAAACCTGCATGGCACTTTCAAGGCTACTTTACATCACAGAAAGTTCCTACAACTCCCTCCCGTGCTTTCCTCCCTAGAAGCTCATTTCTGTTCAGCATGGGGATTCCCTAAGGCATGGAAAGCTAAAGCTCTGCAAACTTCTGGCTGCTTCTTAGCACCGTGGACCATAATGGCACTTCCCTTGACTCTTTTCAAAGCAGAAACAGTGTGCACAGTGGTGAACATACCTCTCTTACTGTCCCACAGCCATCGTAGGGAATGTTGAATATAACCTCCCGTGAGGTGACTGTTGGTGTGCAGCGACTGTCATCCAGGGTGACCATCTGGGCTGAGTAGCCTTGAGACTGGAGATAGTCCCTGCTGACCACAGCATGCATGTAGTCTGGCAAGCACAGAAGGGCTGGGAGAAGACGACACGATATATTAATGACTTCAGGAATCTGTTAATGATTAAAGGTTGCAATTGAACCAAATGTTGGGGGTTTTTAATTTGTAAAGTAGGCAGTTCACACACCAACTCATCATATCTCACATGCATCATTTATTTCTCTAACAACTTTAAATGTACACAAATGTTTATTCTGCAAACAAAAGCCACGAACAAGTTTTTCTGTTGAGGAACACCAGCCAGGAACTTACTTGTGTTGTGATCTGCTGGAATGGAAGAGTAGTGAGCCTGAAACCCTCTGAAGGTGTACTGAGAATCACTGTGAAAGCGAACAGTCATCATGTTTGAAGAAGATGTGTACGTGGGAAAGGACCCGGAACAAAGTCTCCCGAGGAGTGGGGAAGAGTGTGGAGGCCCATCATAGACTTCAATGTAGTCATACTGGCATCTGCCGCTTTGCATCCTGGTGAACAAACATCAACACCTTGTCAAATGCATTTCAGAAACTCTGATTTCACTGCCTAAAACGTGATAAAATCTTTCAGCACTTTAAGTTTTCACGGCAGAGGTTTTATTCATTTTATATATAGCTGCAGCAGAACATTGTGAGCAGAAAATACTACAGCAATCCAGATTTTGTCTGGTCTTGCAGCTGTTGGATGTTATTGAAAGTATCTTTAAAACCGGGAATTTGCCTCTTTTAAATAAGTTTTCAAACTTCCCAAGTTTTGGCCCTGCTGTTTGCCCAGGGAATCAACGTTTCACTTACGCAATATCTCTAAATGTGAGCACAACACGGAAATTGTTCTCTACTTGTATTTCCCACAGGCAGTCTGCGTTGTTTGGGTAACTTCCAGGGTAGAAGGGACTCTGCAGCATCCCAGAGGAGTTTGAGATTGAGCCACCACAAAAATAAGGTGCTGCAGGAAAGAAATGGAAGATAATTTATTTACAGTAACCTCTACAAAATTGTACTGGAGCGGTACGTGTCTCATCTGCAATTCTGAAACGCGGGTCTCCCGCTGACTGCAGCTGATATTCTGCATGACCTAAATCAAAACAAATATTTGGTTTTGCATCAGGTTTACTTTCGTGTTGGATTCAGGATTCCCTGTCACATCCATGGTGCCAGACCACCCTCTTCAGGCCAGGCTAGTAACACCTCAATGCTTTCTGCTCCAGTGTCTCCTTTCTGCAGCTGAGGTCTGGTTCTGGGAGGTGTCGTAACAGTCAAAAATGGAAGTGCCTTCCTGCACAGACAACATCCCCGTGGTTACTCTGCTGCTTCTCTTTATTCCCCTAAGGACGTGGGAGGATAAATGCATCACAAGTCTTCTAGGAAACTCTGTAACTTCATGGTCTCAGGCTGAAGCACTCCAGGCTTCTGGGAAGAGTCTTAAATCTATCTATTTTCTCCCATAAGCATAGCTGCAAAAATCTTGCATCTTCATAATGCCATGACTGACATATAATTCTCATGTTAAACACACAGATAATCCTAAAAGTCTCCTTATAGGAAGGCAAGCACAGGCTCTGAACTTAAGTCCTACAAGGTGTGACATGTAAAAGCAACGATCACCCATTTTATGTTCCTGCACAGGGACAACACCCAGTGTAGCACACTCCTCCCTGCCTCAGAATTTTGGAATTCTTGGGCTATTCCAAACTTGGGAGCAACAACTGTACTCAGGTGCTGCTCCTTACTCTGATCAGACTGGACAGGCCCTGGGGCACCTTCACTTTTGTACTATTTTCTACTGCGAATGGTCAAGAGCTAAATCTAAACTCTGCTTTCCAAGGCAAAAATAGACTGAAGACTAGTTGTGGTCTAGCAGGAAAACCAAAAATTTCACAGTACAAAGCCACCCTACAGATACTGATGCATGTGGTTAAAAGCTGGTGCTTTAGACAACAGTTCCTAAGCCTTGGCCCAGCTGAAGAGCCCAGCAAGGAAATGGCTTGCCCACACTCAGCCATCAGAACCACAACATGACCATCACTGAAATGCTAGGGGATATCATGCAGCTTTAAAGTGATATTGCCACAGAAACAAAAATAAAGTTTAAAAAAAAAAACGAAAACAAACAAAACAACAGAGAGATAGACCACAAATGAAAAAGGTGAGAGGAGCCAGAGAAGAGCCATACCTGATGGTGGTGGCAGGGAGTCCGGAGGAGCTGTGGGAGAGCCATAAGTGAGACATGTTGCTCAGGAGAAAGGCGCCGCGGCACAGATGTGACCCCACCGTGGGGCACAGTGCACCACAATGGGGGTCCCAGCGGGGAGGGGATGGGACG
>NW_008583368.1:21428-27832 GCF_000691845.1 Merops nubicus | reverse complement strand
CCGTCCTTGGCAGCGCTCCCGCCCGCCCCCGCCGGGCTGCCTGGGCTTTGCCTGGGCTTTGCCACCCGACAGCTTTTTACACAGCGGCTTAACAAAGTACGAACGAAACTCAACGTCCTCCTCCCCTCCAACACCGAAACCAACTCCCAAGAATCCCCTCGCCAAAAAAAAACCAACCCCCTAGCCCTGGAAGCATCCTGACAGGGACGAACGCCCCTGGATGACACCAGCTCTGTTCCCTTCTGGTCTCACGGCTGGTGACAGTGACAACCCCAGGCCTGTCCTACCCCTCTGTGGTCACTAGTTACCTCTGCACTCAGATTTTACATTTCCACTTCTTGTGTAAACCTGACTTCACAGAGGTGCAGAGGAGAGGCTGAGCACTTCTCCTCTCCAGAGTAACTTTTGGATCTTGTGGCCACTTTCAGCTGATTTTGTTAAAGGGCTGAAAGGTCTTCTCCATGGACCTGCTTCTCCCACCTTGTGCAGATGAGAGAGGGATGAGCCCTGTGAATGCATCCTAGGCAACAGCACATCCACCCACCAAGGGGCTGGCAAGGGGCGGGGGGCACAGAACAAACCTGTGGGAATCGAGGCTTCATTCGTTTCAGTACTCACAGCCTTCTTCTTTGATGTGGTAAGTACAACACCTTGCCCCTTGTCCACCCTCCAGGATACAAATATAGATAAATAAATGAAGCAGGATTCATAGCTCTCCTGAGGAACTAGTTATCCTCCAGCATTATAATAACTACAGACAGATCTGTCCAAGTTGCAGCTGGCAGTAGCCTTACCTAAGAGTGTCTGTAAACAAAGTGCATGTAACATCATAGCCTGCCACAAACCTCAGTGTCTGACATTTTCCCAGAGCTCCACACACTGGAGACAAATGGCTACAGCTCTTCCCCTAGAAAGCAAAATCTTTTCTCTCCTTATTAAGAGAGAGCCGGGAACTGATTGCACCAAAAAGGCAAAGAAGCCAGGGGAAAAAATAATAATAATTTTAAAATCTGTATCTGTGTTGCATCAATCCTGCTCAGTTTGGATTCTATGCTTTCATGCTAAAGCTTTCACTTTTATCTGGATTTAGTTTTAAAGGTATAGGCTTTTAAATTTTTTATTTTTTTTTTCCCCTGGCAAAGTGGAAGGTGTTACTCCTGCTACCTGGGATTCAAAACAGGACTACAAAATAAAATGTATTGGTTTAGTTTACACACAACAGTGAGTTTCCTTAATTGTTCTCTATCACTCATTCAGAGGCATGTCATAACAGTTAGGCAGGATAATAAAAGCATTAATTGTGTACTAATTCCTGTAGAGGCCACACACAACTCATTTATAATAGCGGCAGGGGCCTTGGTAGCAGGATCTCCTAACAGGTCTGTCCTTGGATCATGAGCTATGCATGAAGGAAATGCTTCTTTTGCAAGCTTATTTCATTTCTCTGACCCAGCAAGGAATAAAAGTGGGAACACAACCAACAAGTCAGGAGATAAATGTAATAGAAGGGCAATATAAGCATAAGCACATTTATAAAATAATTCTGGAAATCACAGATATTAAGGGTTGGAAGTGACCTCGTGAAGTGCCCAGGATTGGGGTTTGACATATGGATGATTCCCTTCTCTGCAGAGATGATGTGAGAAATTAGTTTCTCTGCAGAGGTGACTGTGTGAGGAAAAGCTATCAGCTATTTTGGAAAGGCCAGATGAGCACCAAAACATTTCTGTTGGCTTTTGCCCAGGACCTGGCCAATCACGGATGAAAGCCAACTGGGTGATCAGCAGCAGGTGTCCTGCTTGTTAAAAGAACAAGATTACAGCAGACCCTACTTGTTGGGGATGTTTGGGGGAGTTTGTTTGCTGGTGGATGCACTAGGTAGAGTTTCCTTTTTATACAGGAAGGACACTCCAACTATCTCCAAATGATAAGGTAAAATCCAACTGGGATCTCAACTGGCGTTTCTCACAGGATGGCTTCATGGGGGGTGTTGAGTTTCTTGCTTTCCTTTTTCTTCTTCTCTATTGTATTACCTGTGATGAGTGGGATTGTTACTTTGTTCGTTCCACCCATTATTAGCCAAACTACACTGTTTGTATCTTCTCTATTGTTTGAATTCATGGTTTCCTGTATTGTACCTGTGACTGGTCAAGCTATGTTGTTTTTCCATTTATAGAAAATAGATAATCAATTTACACTGATTTTTCTGTTGATAGCCTTGTCTTTCCTGATAGGGCATCTAACTGGCAAAACGCCTTGAAAGATCATCTAGTCCAACCCCCCAGCCAGAGCAGGACCACCTAGAGCAGGTTGCATAGGAACATGTCTAGGTGGGTTTTAAATGTCTCCAGAGAAGGAGACTCCATGACCCTTCTGGGCAGCCTGTTCCAGGGCTCTGTCACCCTCACAGTGAAGGTGTTTTTCCTTGTGTTTCTGTGGAACCTCTTATGTTCCAGCTTGCACCCATTGCCCCTTGTCCTATCACTGAACATCACAGAGAAGAGCCTGGCTCCATCCTCCTGACGCTCACCCTTTACGTATTTATAAACATTAATGAGGTCACAGCTCAGTCTTCTCTTCTGCAAGCTAAAGAGATCCAGCTCCCTCAGCCTTTCTTTTAAGGGATCCCTTAATCATCTTTGTGCTGGACTCTTTCAAGCAGCTCCCTGTCCTTCTTGAACTGAGGGGCCCAGAACTGAACACAATATTCCAGATGCGGTATCACTAGGTGTTCTGCCAATGACCAGGCCCAACAAAAATGATAGCACCAGCAGGAAGATGAACAAATACACAGACTGTATTGTAGACAAGAAGGACATTCCATGAATGATCACTGGGGGTACAAACAGGTCAATCAGCTGGTACATAATTGACGCCACCCCCAATGATCCCACAAAGGGCATGACTCAGCCCACAACAGGTGGTACAAACAGAGACCTGAGGTTGCCCACAGTTGGCATGGGAAACAGCCAGACCAGCAAGCTGAACACATAAGAGAAAGGTGCCCACATAGTGACTCTCACCTGATCAGCCCGTGTTCACAAAGGTCTTGAGCAGACTGGGGCCCAGCTCCAGGAGAGTCAGGAGGTCTCTCCTGAACCAGGAAGCTCTGTGGAGTGCACTCCACAGACAGACACTCCTGACTCCCTGCAAGTGGTCCCAGCTTTTATCCCCAAGCAGACACCTGACCTTTGTCAACTCACTGCGGGACCCCTGGGGCTCATTTCCCTTCTGGCTCTCCCTGCAGGGCCGGCCACACCCTGGGGGGAAGCTATAAGGCAAACTCACCCCCTCTTGATGAAGGGCTGTGGGGATCACCCATATGTCAACTTTAATTCGGGGCTTGGGGTTCAGACCCCACCATTTCACTAGGTCAGAGTAGAAGGGGAGGAGAACCTCTCTTGACCTACTAACCACACCCTTCTAATACACCCCAAGGTGCCATTGGCCCTCTTGGCCATGAGGGCAGATGGCCATCCTGCTGTCCACCAGGACCCCCAGGTTCCTTTCCCCTGTGCTATTAACACGTCAGTCCCCAGCCTACACTGGTACATGGAGTTATTCTTTCCCAGATGCAATATGCCCTTTTTGTATTTTTTTTTAGATTTTTTCCCTGTCCAACTCTCCAGCCTGTCCAGGTCTCACTGAATGGCAGCACAGCCTTCTGGTGTGTCAGACACTCCTCCCAGTTTTGTATCATCAACAAAGCTGCTGACAGTGCACTCTGTTCCCTCATCCAGGTCATGAGGGTCTCGTCCCTCAGCCATACTTTGTCATGTCGGTTACTTAAATATGAAGAATCACAGTTATATTCTGGATCATCCAGAAAGACACTTCATGCCCATTACAAGAGGAAAGTTTCTCCCTCGCACACTGGTGTTCAAGAGCTGGGTCAGCAGAGACTGGAGGAAGAGCTCAAAGGCTGGGAGCAGCTCTACCCAGGGAGATGCCTGAGGAGGAATATGAGGGTGGTGAAACACAGGAACAGGCTGCCCAGAGAGCTGGTGGAGGTCCCATCCCTGGAGTCAGGCTTGATGAGGCACTGAGCAACCTGATCTAGTTGGGGATGTCCCTGCCTACTGCAGGGGGGTTGGACTAGATAACATTTTGAGGTCACTCCCAACTCAAAGCATTCTATGATTCTGTGAATTGCAGGGCTGCAGTGAGCAGAGACCAGCTGCCTCCAGCTCCCTCAGCACTGGAGGCTGAGCAGAGTGGGATGCAGGCTAGCTCCTTTGCCACTTCTCAGCCCCAAGGGGGCTAGGAATGTATAGCTACATCTGCTTTGGACTATCTGGCATTGTACTCTTTTCTAGGCTGCCTACTCATACCTGCAGGAGGGAAAATAGTTGGTGAAGGTCTGCTCTGCATTAGTGACAAAGCTCTTTGTTCCTTCCTCTTCCTAGTTGCTTAATTTTTTTTTTTTTTTTTTTTAAATTACATTTCCCAATCCCAGGCAGGGTGTTACATTTTCTCAAGAGGAAGCAACACTATACCACAAGTGAATCAGCTTCAGGTTGTGTAAACTACACCATCCAGGCAGAGACAGCTACTGTAATCCCAGTGTTAGTAACATCTACAAATCTGCATGGACCACACAGTTGTTATGGTAAATTAACAGCTCTGAAGTCTTCACATAAATAAAATCAACACTACAAACCCCCTGTGCATTAAGAAGTTCCTATAAAGCTTCCTCTTTTACAGATAAAATAAGAGGCCGCAGGTGTAAATGAGACCATTTTAAGACCAGTATCATGAAACTGGGCCCTAGAAAGCTGAAAATCTCTTACTACTTATAATGCATCTTGTATGAACAAACAGAGCCCTGTACCCTGTGGCTGCTGTTTTAGAGTACACTTCCCATTTGTGTTCTACTTCAAGAGCACACAGCAACAGAGCAAAAAAAAAAATTGTCATACTCACTTTCAAATGTTTTTTTTAAGCCGTTTGAAAATTACTATTGACAAGAGTGCAAAAATACATGATGTGTAAAGAAAACAAGCCAGCAAACTATTTAGGAGCTACGTTGAACCACCTTTGAGCACACTCTGAGCAGGGGAAAGCTGTAATTTGGAATGGGTTGACCACCCTAGCAGGGCTTTGCCTCCCTGTGTTTTCACAAAGCACTTGTACCATATTTGGTAGAGTAATGAGGATGGAAGACCAGAAGGAAAAGGCTGGTTTGGCAGGCAGTTGACAAAAACCCTGTTTTGTATATGCTGTAATTTGTGGTCATTGTCTTGGTGACTGGTGATGCCTTTCATTTGCTCCAAGTTCCTCTGCCCTCCAGGCCTCACTCCACTGGGGATGGGGCTCTGCACCACAGCTTCCAGCATGACTGAGGGCATGAAATCAACAGGCTAAAATGATTCATGATTAACAGGGGACCAAACAGACAAGAAAAGAGCTTTTGGGTATGCTCGAAGCTTAAGGAAGATGAAGTGCAGGCTAATGATCTGATGGGACTAAGCCTGCTGCAGTCAGTTTCTCTTTTCTTTCAGTCTTTATAAAAAGCATTATCTATAACCAGAGCCAATTAATTTCAACATACAAGCAAATAAACATACATCCCCACTAACAGGCTGGAGAACATTCAGATGAAGTGGATGTCTTCTGATGGGCAGGGCCTTATTAATCCTGCAGCACAATAACGATCTGAACACTGATGCAACCTGCAACATAGGCAGTTTTCTTTGAGGCCTGTAGGAAACAGGTGAAATCTTTAGATACTCAAAAGCATCATGTTTGTCTTCAGAAAGGAAACATCCATGAAATTATTGGTCCATTTGTCCAATTTTGTTCCAGAATTACTCTAGGGATAAGAGTAAACAAATATTTTATACTTTCTTTGCATTGCTTACCAGCCACCAAGAACAGTTTGTGCCAAACCAGTCCAGTTTCCCTTTTTGACAGGCCTAACATGAGGCAACATTCTTCTAATCAGCTTGGGGAAATAAAACAGTGAAGCACTGAGATGAGTATGCAGCTAGCTGAAAAAAAAACCAAACCTCTTCATGAGCACTTGACCACCCAGAAGGACAGATGATGCTCCTGTTTTGCAAGAATCTCTCAAGATTTTAAACAATTTTATCACATGAAGAAAGGCACTCCATAGGTTATAACAAAGAAGGAACGGTTAGAAAGATATTCAGGGACACAATTACAACTTAAAAAAAAATTGCATCAGTGTTTCAAATGACACAGCAACACAAGCAAAAAAACTGTGATCCAGTAAAATTGTTAAAAGCATTCCTTTTAGGCAGGAGAAATAAATTTTGCAGTAAGGAGTGACTGACAGGGCAGCAATATTGCTAAAAGGCTTGGAAATCCTAGAAAGCCACAAACTGAGGAGTAGCTATACAACAATCCATTGCCACAGAAAGAAGAAGCTACTTGTTCTGGTG
>NW_008583368.1:17118-21397 GCF_000691845.1 Merops nubicus | reverse complement strand
AAAGAGTACTGAGAGACAAATAAGGTTCTGCTGCTTTGGGGATGATGTAGTCTGGCTTAGATAGCAATGTGCTCAGCTCTAGAGAAGACCAAACAGAACAATGAATGATTTGGAAAACAATTTAGGAGATGAGGTTGAAAGATTCAGACTCTTTTTTAAAAGCAGAAAAGGGCAGAGACAGAACCCAAGGCAGCATGATCAGAGTGCAATCCAGATGCCAAACAATCATAGTCCCTGGTGAGGGGAGGAGGGAGGAGTAGGCACCTTAATTTGCAGCGAAATCAATTTAGACCACTCAGTGGGGGAGTTTTCTAATTAAGAAAAATGCAGCAGTGGGACAGAGCATTTTGGGAGACTCTCTAGAGACTTTTTTACAAGTTGGACAAACCTCCACCAAGAGCACTCTGTCCTGGCATTGCTCAGCAGAAGAGCACAGGGAAGGTGGTGCCCTGGCAACTCTTCCAGCCCTACCTAAGCTTTAATAAGTGATGATCAATACCATTTTACATACATCTGAAACAGGCACAACAACAAAAAGTTACACACCTAAAAAAATATGGCCCAGTGCTTCCAAGCCTGCAGGATTTTTGCACTAAGCCAAGCTCAGACACAGTCCTTGAAATCCCTCGTACAGAAAGGTAGGTGCCCTTCTCTCTAACTGGTCTGTTTATCAGCCTTTTCTCCTTTTTTCTTCCTAGGAAAACAGGTCACAAAGTTATGTATGCAATAAAAGCCCTGTGGAAATCAGCTGAGAAAAATGTCAACTAATGGCTCTGCCTTAGTACCTGCAAATCTAGTCACGGTTGTCTACAGTTGAACACCCTCCTTGAACACCCTCCTACAATATGATAGGATGTGAAGTTAAAACTGCATAGCCATACCACAAATAACTTTATCTGTAGCTGTCTTCAACATTTGAAGGACCAACCAGTTTTGCAACTTAAGAGTATGAAGCTGGCATTTCTGAAGTTTCTACACTGACATTTTGAGCGAAGAAGGAAACTAGTGAGACTAAGAGGCTTTGAAGTGCAGGAGGGAGAAAGGCTCAAAGAGGCAAACCAAACAAACACAAGCTAACTTTGGTGATCTCACTGCCATTGTAAAAAAATTGGTGGCTTTTGTTTCAACTTGCAACATTAAAACAGGTTAAGAAGTGGCAACGGCGTAACTAAGCGCCTTAAAACCACCTAATTTCTGATATTTCAGACTTTACAGAATTACACTGTACATGTGCAGAGAGCTCTGAGACAGCAGTTGCTGATAGCATGGAATCTAATTGATCTTGCATTAGATCAGTGGGAAAGGATGCCCACTGCACACACCAATTTGTTCCTAGTGTGAAGCATATATTCAGTTGAGGGTTTTTTTGGTTGTTTTAGGTTCCACTCCACCCCACCCACGCCCTTTTTTTTTTAACTACAGAAGATGTACGGCCAACTCTACATGTGAAACATGACATTAGTTTAACTCCTGGTTCAAGTTGCTCACAACTTTTGATCTAGCTTATTAAATTTTGTCTAAATTTTGTCCAGGTTCCAAAAAAGTGACAGCGCCTGAGCTTAACAAAGCCTTTCTCACTAAGCTTTCAATCTCCTCATGCTCTCAGCCAAGTCCATTTTGGCAGTTTGAGCCAAATCCATTTTAACAATTTAAGCCAAATTAAATATACAAAAAATTTCAGCAATAAACCAAGAGTATGATTACTGGAAGTACCGGTTAGCTGAAAAGCTTTGTGCAAGAGTCATCAAAGTAATTGCAGTACTTTGGCAAAAGCAAAACTAAGAGCAGAGAGTATTACTAGAATACACTGGCTGTTTTACAGCTTTGTGGTGACAGCAGCAATTGTCTTTCCCCACTGAGTGGTGACCTTCAGAAGTGTACTCTCGTTATTGCCAAGTAGATCTGTAGAAGGTATACTTCAGTGACAAACAGCACAAGTTTTACAAGCAAAGAGAAAAGATTTCATTAACTTAATCAACAGTTGTGGAAAAGAGAGCAAAAGTACCACCCCCAAAGCCATCAACAAGCTTGCAGGCTCTTACGTGTTACAAACCTGAGGCAGTTTCCGGACCTGAAAGGTTTGTCTCTCTCCCGTGCCTCCCACCCAAACCCATATTGCTTTGCTGTGGTGATAATGTGGATTTAGTTACATCAAAGTGATCTAAAGTCTCTTACTTTCACCGTGATTCAACACAGCTCACAGGAAGCTCATCTAAATAGAGAGATTTTAATCTGTTTTTGTATTTGGATTTTAAGTATTATCTAGAAGCCACATCTCTACAGCTGGCAATGCAACCCACAGGGCTTGCTCCCACAAAACACATTTTGTAAATATCATGTAAAATTGAAGTATTTGGGAACCATTTTGGTAAACCTTCAATAACCCTGGCAGATGTGTTCCTCTCAGTCCCACTGTGCTCATTCCTGAACTTGAAGATCTCAGTTGCTGCCCAGCCATGGTACTGGAGTGAGAAGAAGGCAGAGATGTTTCTGTGGTGCCCTGACCATATACCTGTGCTTCTACCTCTGGCTCTTGCTTGGGTGAGGGGAAAGTCCTTCAAAACTGAAAGCGTCATCTTTTTAAAAAAAAATAAAAATCAATCCAATCAAATCAACATTTCTCTTCTGAGGGAAATTCTCAGTATTTGAAGTTCCAGTTCAGAATTAAGTTTACTGAATACTTTCCAGTGGATGGAAATACCCAGTCTGTGAATAGTTCTACCTAGTGAGCATTGAGACACCATGGCTTACAAAACACTGTGTTCATCTAGTGACTCCTTTAAGGCTATCCAACTGTGTCATGGCATTCCTTACCAGAAATAAACTAAAATTAACCAAAAAAAAAAAAAAATAAAAAAAAAAAAAAAAAGGGGAAAAACAGTGTTTAATTTTTCTGGCAAACACAGAAACTTAAATTATTCAATGTTAAGTATCAAAATAGGAAAAGGTCACTCATGGGGTGTGATTAAAATCATTATTGCTAAAGAAAACTAGAACTGGAAAAGACAATTCCAAATAGACTTGCTTTTTAACTTCACAATTTATTAATTTCTTTAATTTTGAATTATCTGCTCACTGACCTGAAGGGAACAAAGTATGCTTTCTCTGAATCTTTCAAATAAACCATTGCTAATGTGTTTATTGGCACTTAAGCACATTTGGGTCTAAGCAACTAGGTAATGGCTTTCATCAGTTTATGAACCTGGCATTTTCAGTGACTTCAGCAGCCAAAGACATAAAATGTTTGAGCTACATTTGGTAAGGCTACAGCAACCTCAGTCAAATTCCAGTTTGAGAAATCATTAACTATTTATAGCAGTGTTATGAAAAAACATGCCAAAGTCAGAAAGTAGGATGGCATCAAGTACACAGAGGGTAAAAGCACAAGTCTTCTGCACAGCTCCATCTGTTTCATTACCCAGCAAAAAAAAAAAAAAACCAGTAGCTGTAACATTCTCCACTGATTGTGTGGGCTGAGTTTACATCTGAATTTGAAGAGGGCAAAGCAACACTCAGTTTCTGGGTTCTATATACCTCAGATATGGTTTCTCATTAAACCACTGTGATCTCTCCTGTCTCAGTTTATCCTCTCAACCTAAGAACTAAATGCCACACAATTATATTGAAAACTATTCAAACGTATTTATTCATTCTTCAAACAAATTTACAGATCAAGTAACTTCAATAAAGAACAAAGGACAGCAAAACATGGAAAATTTTAAGTGGAAAACACCCTAACCATAAACAAAACACATTAAAGATGTAAATACACTCAGATGCTTACTTTACATGCCAGAACACAGGCTCAGGAAACACGGGCTCAGGAAATCCATCCATTAGGAAGTGTCTGGGAAACAAAGAATTACTCAGAACATTTCCATATAGTGATCTAAACAATTTGCTGCATTTAATTCTTCCTCTTGGCCTAACACCTTCTGTCTGTTTTATCCCACTCCTTTGGCTTTATGCATTTGTTGTTGGGGTTTTTTTTTGGTGTGGGTTTTTTTGTTGTTTGTTTTTTTATTATTTTTTTTTTCATTTAAAGAAATAAGCTTTGGTTTTACCATAAACACCAAAGCAAAAGTACAAAAAAAAAAAAAAAATAGGGTAAAGTTCATCTTCCTAGATTGCTCTAATGTTATGCTTCCTTATCTTGAAATCATACACTTCTGTCTGTCTAGTGGTCTATGATAAGCAACATTCTAGATGAGGTAGATTTGAGAAATATTCATATCTATATAATGATATAAATGTTGTAGGGGAGAAGGAATGTAGTTGG
>NW_008583368.1:0-17087 GCF_000691845.1 Merops nubicus | reverse complement strand
CTTTCCCTCATGCTATTCCTTTACCTCTAGAATATTAAATAGTGCTGCCAGACGGCTTTATATAACCTGAGGGTTTTTTTCATCTCACTGAAATCCCTGAGGCTTCATTCTTGTTTTGTCTCATTAACCAATTTATATGATGTCTTTTTTTTCCCCCTTTTTTAGCCTGATTGTAAGTAAAAGATTTAAGCTAATATGGGGTCTGCTAGATCTGCTACATTTCTCTTCTTTCTACCACCAGTATCGAGAGGTAGACAAGAGATACAGAGGAAACTCTATATTTGAGAGGCTCAGTGGAGACTGGGACAAAAAATGATTTATTGAAAGGTAAGGAATACATAAGAAGCTAAAGGATGTAAATTTGAAGTGAAAAAGAAAGCTCCATTAAGTTCTACTTCTTATAGAACAATGTGTTCTAAAAAATGTAGCATTTCATTCCAGATTTAGATTGAGTGGAATTTGAGGACAGGCTGAACTTTAAAAGGTTAGTGGCTATTCCGTTTGTTCCCAGCCACCTTCTAAGAAGGTCTCTTCCCAGTCTGCTAAGACTGATTCTATCAATGACTAACGTGTCTGCACTTGGCTGGGAGGAGCAAGAAATTCCTGAACACCAACCATACGCAGTTTCCATGGATCCCTTTCTCCCCATTACATTACTTTCTGCGTCCAGCACAATGAATGTACTGCTGTTAACATCTTTGCAGCCCAGCTAGAAACTAGTGCTCAGAATTCAGAGCAATGTCACAGTTGTACCAGAAAACATCTGTTGAGCTTTGCTGGGTAAAGCAACCTCAAAACAAAACCATAAAAATAATGAACAAATAAATTCCTGATTTACAAAAAAAAAAAACCCAAAACCAAACAAAAAACCCAAACCAGTCATAAAGCTGCTGCAGTAAAATATAGAAGATTTTTTTTTTTAATCATTATTTCTAAAGTTAAATCAGCACCTTATTTTAAGGTTAAGCTAAGGTCCTAGAGGGGAACCTCAAATCACTGCCTCATCACTATAAAAAGAATAAAGCTTATCCCTTAGAAAGCAGTCCATGGTTGTCATCTTCTGCCAAGTCCATCAGCTCAGTACTAAGGATAGGTCTTGAAGCCTTTGATTTAATTCGGTTTTGGTGGTTTAACACTTGCTGACCCCTCTGACGAGAGCTCCTTAGATTCATTCATCCATCCTGGTAATTATGCTGGACAGACTCAGCTTCCAAAAATCGGGTGTTTTCAGGCCAATATGGCCAAAATAGAATCACAGTCTGGTGAGACTCAATACATTTATCTGCCGTTGCACAACATAAGTAAAAAAAAATAATCTGTTTATAATTTTAAACAAAGTATAATTAATCCAAGAAGTCCATGAAAGCATCTGAAGAACTTAAAAGGATAAGAAAACTTAGCCTTCTCTTGGAATAGTCTGAATACCAGCTGGAAAGCAGGGAGGCTTTCACGCATGTTTTTAAAGAAAAATCAATCCTCTTTTATGGTGTTTGACCAGGCCACAGCTAACACACACCAACCAGAAGTGTAGGAAGATCAAAGTGCCCTGCCCTGAAGCACGTGAAGCAGGTCATCCGCAAACAGCCCGTGCTCTGGCATCCTACCTGGTAGTAGTTCCATGTAGTAGCACTAATGAGCTATCTACAGTAAATGAGCCTCATCTCACCTGCTGCAAAACAGAGCCAAATACTTCAGGGAAGTCACAGTGCTTACTCCAGAAAAAATATTTACAGTCTGATGTGAGGTACAAACATGAGTGCAAATGGCAAGTAATAAGGCAGAGCTGGCTGGAGCCAAAATGAGAGATGCTGCAGTGCAGTCACATGACATTTATGTGAACAATAACAAGAGAAGATGAATACTTCTAGCAGAGATGGAGGAATGGCCACTGTTCCTGATGTATCTTCTGAGCATCAGAGAAGTAAGGCTCGGAGAGGGCTCAGTAAGATGGAAGCTGATGAATGTCTTGCAGGCCTCTTCCCATCTGAATCGTCACCTGAGGTACGGGAGCAGGAACGAAAGTTTCCTCATCTTTAACTGATAAAGCAGAGTTTATCGGTTTTCATTTTCAGAATCAGCACGCTCTGGAGTTTCTGTTAAAATTAAAGAATGAATTTCTTCTTCCTTAATTAACCTGTCATAAGCGTTCACACAGTCATCCTTTGCACAGCTCTGAAAGAGAACAACAACATTTTTAACAGTGCTTCTTCATGGCGAGCATTGCAGCCCCATAAGACAGACCTGTTTCACAACGTGTGGGCTATGTTACGGTGAAAAAGCCAAAGTAGCTGGGCAACATATTGTGCTTATCAGGGACATGGCTTAGGTCTGGCTGACAGATGAATTGTCCTCTCTGGAGATGAGGAAGAACTGAATGTTGGTCTCCATCTTAAGAATGCTTCCAACTACAGCTAATGAGTGAAACTCAGGCAGAAGGATGGAGAAGTGAGGATGCATATGCTTAGTGGAGTTTTCACTGAGACCCTGAGCACACAGAGAAGATAATACTCAGAGGCAAGAAAGTAGCATTACTTGGAGCAGCAATAAAGCGCTCATCAAAGCACAACAAAGTGTAGTAACTACCATACTTATGGTCCTCATGGCTGAGAGACCCATCTTAGTCCCATAATGACCAATACACACTGAAATATTTATCCAAAATGTAGTAAACAAGGAGGCCAGATCCATGCTTTCCACTTGGTTCTGGTGTATTATTAGGTGAGCTCACAATACTCCTGTGAAAAAGGGAACACTGGATTTTTGACTCTGACTCCACTTGCAATTGGGAGGCCACAAAAGGAGATTAGTGGTAAGAACGTCACCAATCCCTGTGACTCCTGTTCAACTGAGAACATTCACTGCACATGCAGCACCAGACACACTGATAGTCATTATCCTCTACAAACAATTAATAAATTTTGAGATGCCACAGTGAGCCAGGAGATCCTTTCCATACATGGCCACTGTTCATTGCCTTATGTCCAGGTTTGAATTAGGACTTCTTCTCTTAGTTTTTTTATAAAGGGCTACTGAGTTGTATTTGTTTAGAAATAAGAGCTTACATAGTCAAAATTATGGGCCCTTATTTCAGGAAGAATAAACATATCAAGTCTTCCATCAACCAAAGCTTGAAGCAGGCATGAAAACAAGTGAAAGTACTAAAAAGCTATGTTTCTGGAAGTCAACTATGAACAGCCTTATTCAGCATCAAAAATATGAGCAACCAGCAGGGAAAGATCTGAATGTTCAGGAGAATTGGTTTATCTGAGTTGCCAAAAAACCCCATAATACCCAACCACCAAAAAAACCCTAGCAAAACAGAGCACCTCCCCTTCATGTCACATCCATCCTGTCCCATGTCCCTCCACGCCTCACCAAAAAACCACCCAAAAAACCCAACCCCCAAGCCAACCCAAAACACATTTAAGTGACTAGCAGCCTGTGAAATACATTAGCAGTGTTTAATTATTCTGTTATTTAGAAAAGTATATGCAATTTGAAGGGGAAAAAAATTCCTCTTAGCTTTGGGTAATTGTTTCTGAACAACTCTTACTACTGTAAATACTTCGTCTTCACACGGTATACTTACTTATATACATCTGGTTCTAAGATAGACACAGGCATTAGGAAAAAGAAAATTAGAAGCCCACAGACTCTGGTTCAACAGATTATTTGGCCTCTTCTTACTAACCTGGGAATCCTCATTCTGTTCTCCAAACATGCGCTTAAGAATTTCTCTAGGGTCTGGAATTGGTGGAAGAATTAATATCTTCAGCCTTCAGAAAATTAAAAAGACAATATTTAGCTGAAAGATATTTATTTTAAAGTCATCATTTCAAGTCATACTTGGGTGCCATCAAGTTTTGTGGAGTCAGCTTTGGCATCACTGGCTAGCCTTCATTCTCTGTGTAACTGTACCCAGTTCTTATTTTAACTCCCTAAACCAAAAGGAAGTGGGAATATTTAGATGTACAGGTTCTAAATAACTTTCGTTGTCGACAAAGACAGCAGAAAATACTGACTTTTTAAAAAGTCTGCTCAAATATATTTTATACATAAGCTTAATTTTGAATTTAGACTTAATTGTTTGAAGAGATGGGTTGCAATAGCTATGCAACAAAGGTCTAACTGTAAGCAGATATAAGCAGTGTTACCCAAGTACAACCAGAGCATGTATATAGTCTATAAACCTAATTTTAATGACCAAGGTACAATGGTGTTACCATTTTTGTTACACAATACATACTATGGATAAAACAGATGCTATTAAAACATGCCACATCATGGACAGTTACCTGCAGGAGAGATGAATTATAGCAAGTCAAAGACTAATTGGAATGAGTGGATTGTAAAAAAAAGGGAGATCACTACTTACCTTTTTAGATAAACTAATAGAATTATTGTAGATACTGCTACTATTAAAGGAATGGTGATTATTAAAACCAAATAGAACGTAGAGTCCACCTTCTCACCTGGAAAACAAAAGTTGTAGAACCTTAGGGATGTTTTGAAAAGCTTTTTAGGAATAATGACAACAAATTAATGAACGCTGTAATTTGTTCACAGACTGAATGTTTTTTAAATACATTAGCACTTTCATAGGCAAGGATGCATTTTTCAAACCAGGATACTATAAAATAGACATATTTGGCAAGGAAATGCAAAACAGTGAGAGTCAGGATTGAAAAAGTGACAGCACTGGAACAGGGTCATTGCACAGCTACACAGATGGCAATTCCATCAACATGTAGAGAAATACAGGCAAAAGTTGATGGACTGCTGAAGAACTAGGACTCCCTTGCCCTCCTGTCACCTAAAATGAAATAAGATTTATATGAACTTAAACTCTCACTAATTTAGTAGACAAAAGATACTGGATGCCTTGCAAATGAAGAATAAAGAGCAAGAGGTTGCAGGAACAATTTTCTTACCAATACTCTTTTCTTCACTCCAGTCACTATAGAGCTCACTGCTGTAACACGCAGGCTTTGGTTTTGCTCTCACTTTGAAGATGTATTTGCTATTAGGATCAATGCTAGGAATTGACATATAGTTATTTTCAACCTAAGGTAAAAAGAAAAGGGAATTTGGTTTCTTCAATTAACAACATATTTCAGTCACTTACAAGCCTATTTTCATTGTGCAGTTAATATATTCTCAATGTTTTGATGGAAGAACTCTATGTGAACATCGAACTCCTTAAAAAAGGACATAGTGGCATTTAACCAGCACAGACTGTCCAAATAGAAATTCCAAAGTTGAGATTTAATCTTGTTCACTGCAACATCCATCCAGCAGCATTTGGCATCAATGTTTAAACTACCTGTGATTTACGCTGCCTTCCTTCTCTTTGTCAGGGCAGCATAAATCTAGCTTTAACTAACTTTAACTTAACTGTTGATCTAACTTGGACCATACCAAAGTCTTCTGTGTTGCCTCTGCAGAGAAGTACTCACACTAGACAGGACTGAACTTCAATTATGATCCAAAATATCATTGTTCCTTAGGAAACTGACAATATGCGAGTTTGCTAAATTTGAGATGGGACAAGCTAAATATGCTCCACAGAAGACTCCCACCTTACTTTTAAATTTATCATGTTGTTTATCATGCTGATCAAACAGTAACGTTTGGCTATGCAGATGCTGGCATGAGTACATCCAGATGCTGAAGTCAATGCTTTTCATATATCCATTAAAAACAGTGTATCTAAGACTACACACCTATTTCTTCCCCCCTCATCCTCAGTCTTTTTATCTCCTTGCTTTTCTGCATAATATTCTGTGTTCTTGTGTGCAACACCAACTAATTTTTCTTTACAGTAATCAGGTCACATCATTCAAGAACAAGGCATTCATCTGACTGAACACAGATGAACAACAGGAAAACCCAGTACCAACAGATGAAAGTCCCATATCACCAAGAAGCAGACAGGCACAGGCACCAGTATATTTTCTGATAAGTGTCGTTTAGTTTAGTGTCTCCTTCTTTATTGGATTGTTCTTACACATTACTACTTTGCCATAACAAATGATGGCAAGGAATCATGAATTATACTAATTGCATTGCATAGATATTACTGCCAGAAACCTACTGCGTGGGAGAAAAATCTTATGTCCACGTAACACTGCCAGCTAGTGCACCAGACCCATTCACATACAGCATACATACTTTTTAATTTTAAGCAGTAAATATTTGAGTTGCTGTGAATATCAACACATGTTGTAAAGGATACATAGAAAAAAAACCACAGTTAACTGTAAATAATGAAAAATTACTTTAGCTATCTGAGCGGTGTCCAAATCACCATTGCGATATTCAACTTCATAAAATAAACAATTTTCTGGAAAGGTGTCTGATTCACTCCATTCTACATATATTTCATCATTAATCTTTGACAGTGTAACTTGTCTTGGTGTAGCAGGTTTTACTGAAAAGCAAAAATTGAAGAGTTAAAAAGTATATTTCACTGATTAGGAAAATTGTTCAAGTCCTACATTGCATATTACTACACTTGTATCAGTTCAAGAGCAGACAGAGGAAAAAGTTAGCAGAAAACAGTCAAGGAAGAATAAAAAAAACAAGTAAGAGTGACAAATGAGTGGAAATTTACCCTCCCCCAATCCCTACTCCCTCTAAAAAAAGCGCTGTCTATAATTCCCAAATCAAAGATAACAGAAGGGAACTTCTAATCATGTTGTGTCATCCACAGCTTATAAGGTGCAAGTTTCTCAAACAAAACAATATATGAGCAAATTTTTTCTTTACATTATTTTTTTTATAATGTGATATTAAACTTACCAAGAGTGGTAGGATTTTTACTTGCACACACAGGTCTAATTTCTTCAGAATCATCTCTAATCAAAATACTTATAGCTGGGTAAGTATTGGTGACTTTGGGGAAGCTAAAATTGAAAACGCACCCAAAGATTCCCTGGTGAATAGAGTAGTTGTTGCACTTCTTAGGGTTTTTCAAACCATGAAACCTATAGGAATAAAAATATTTTTTTAAACTTCAAAAGAACAGGACAGCAAGGGGCGAGCTTGTTTTAAAACCTGTGTTACAAATTCTAAAGACTGGTCTTGCATTAAAGCTGTGCTATAGCATATATAAACGTAAAGCTAAGCAAAGTAAGAAGCTTCTAATTTATCTCAAGCTTTAGGAAAAATTATTATTTTTGTAAAGAGTGTCACATAGCAGAAAGAGAGGCAGGTTTCCTTTATACTGAAGCATCAAAGGTAACAGCAGCTTTCAGCTTTGGTTCACATTTTCCACGTGGGAAAACAATTTAAAAGAAAAAAATTTAGAAAGCAAACTAACTTGTGCCACTTCCCATCAACAGAATTTCACTTCTGTGATAGAATGAGCTAATCAATCTCCTTTAGCTATGGCACATATATCTCAACTCTTGCTTGAGATGTTCAAGCTTCACCTATTGCCTGCATTTGCTTTTCAAACTGTCAGTACTCGCTTCCAATAACAGAGAAGCTATGATGACCTTCTTCCTTGCTTCTGCTTGTTCCACAAGTCCCAATGAAAATATGCCAGTAGCTTTTTGTCCTGAGAAAATGGAATATTTATTTATTTTAAAATGATATAGAATAAATCAGAGTTTCATTTAGGAGCACAATAGACTTTGAAATTACTTCCCCCCACTTAAAATCTCAGTATATACAGGCTGGGGAAGCCATACCCCATATTTTACCTGCCCTTCTTACATTCCCTTTTCACCTCCCTGCCCTGGGGCTGCTGAAGAGGGAAGCATTCAGAGCAGCCAGCACCCTGCCAATGCATCAACCTTCACTTGGAAGCCTCCATTTCTACTCTGCACTGACTGGATTCCCTTGTTCTAAGCTAGTGTTATATTCATATTTACTTTGGATGAAACGATAGAGGTTTAGAGGAAAATAGCAATGAAGAATAATAAAAAATGGAACTAAGCAGTAATTTTTCAGGTCATTGTTCAGTCATTTCTGGAAAAAAAACAAACAACAAAGAAAGCCAAAATCAACAAAAAAAAAAACCAACCAAACACACCTCACCTGCCTCACCTGCATATAGAAAAATGTTTCTTTCATTCCAAAAATCAAGTGTTTTCTTAGTTTTCAGCTTTTGAATAAAAAAGGGTATTTTTCTTTCTAAGCAGCATGGATCAAAACACTTTGCTGTTGCTGCCACTGCATCTTTCATTAAAATTAAAGGGTAAGTTGAAAATATAATGGACTAATACTTTCGATTAGGGCTCTAAGTAGCCATATACTCAAAAATTCAGATCTTCAATGCCTCATTGGTACTGTTCTTTTAAAAAACAGTAGCAGTTTAGAGAGAGAGAACAGTCCTCTCTGTACTTAACTGAAGCAGCAAGTTTCCTGCTGTTTGCTGTTCAAATGCATTAAATCAAACAGCTAGCCTGTGAGACTGCCACTGGAGAAGAAAAGTAAGAGTTCAGTTAGTTAGTTCAGATAAGACAGAAAGCTCATTTAAAAGTACAAGGGACTTTCAGAAAGAAAACTTCAACATTTCTACAGAAGCTAATGCAATCTGGCATTTCACAAGGCCCATTAACATGCAGAAATATGCATAGATTAGCGTGCACAGATCTTGAAGCCAAGTTTTTGCTCACAACACAACTCTTGCTTTGGAACAAGAATCCAATTATGGCAATCAGCTGGCAAGTGGGGATGATGATAAAGACATGTTCTCCATAACTTTCAAGGTGAATCAATAATTTATGACATTGAAAGTACAAACAAAACTATTGCTAAGTGTTATTAATGTTTTTGTACTATTTTCCAATGATTTAAGAGCTGGCATATGCTTTAGTGAGCGATTCTGGCTTTAATGGCCTTTGTTGGGCTGCAAAGAAAGCAATTAACACAATGTACTAGCTCAGTTCTTCCCTCTTTGAATCCACAACTAGGAAAAATTAGAAAGTAATAGCAGTTATTTTAAAATGGGCTAAAGGAAGCAGTCAGTGCTTCACATAATAGTATATCAGCTTCCCAAAGAGAGTCAGCAACACAAACCTCTTAACCCTTCAGCAGCCAAGTTTTCTGTTGGACAGGACCCAACTCTAAATTGCACACAATACCTTGGGACCTTTTAAAGCAACAGGAAGCAGACAAGTAAAATGGGTAATGTAAAACTAAAGATTAGCACCCAAGCACTTCAGAGTTGTGAATAAAAACTTCATACAAACCAGTAGAACAAGGTATAGTTGGTATCACTGCTTGCATTCTCCCCAGGACGCCATGTACAAACCATGTCCTCCAAATTGTGCCAAACACAGCTCAAGTCAACAGCAGCAGTACCTGGAATACCTGCAAGGCAAGTTGGAAGGTCTCTTAAAATTTATTTTGCCAGCAAAATCTTCTCCCCAGTTTCCAGTAGAACATCCCTTTTTACAGAGCTGAAACAGTCTGGAAGGCAAAGATGGGTTACCCCTCAGCCTGCACTGCCTGCTTCAGCAAAGCAGATGGTGAATGACAGTCGTTTATTGCTTGCAATAGTTGAAATCTCAGCAGAGTAACTTCTAAATGCAAGCTAATTGTCTCAGGTTCCTCCATATCTGAATTACTACTTAGAGTTATCTGATGCTAAGAACAAGGTGTTGAGTAAGGAAACATTTTGTTCTATTAAACTACAGATACTTGAAAAAGGGGTTAATGTAACTGGCAACTATAGGGATAGCACTAGCTTTGAAATAGTTATTACAGCCATCAATGTTAAAAATACTCAACATTTAATTTTAGTTATCTTCCCCAGATAAAATATTAGTTTCTCAGTATTCTGAATATGGAAGTACCTGTAGATCTTAAGTATGGACAAAAGCAACACAGGGTAAGCTGAATTTTTAATTGAGACCCCAAAGATTCAACTTCTTCAACATATTGAAAACATGAATTACAGAACATAAATACAAATGAGTACACAGCAATTGTGAAAGGAGATATCAGTGTATCTCCCAGGCAGGGTAATTACAGCCTAAAAAGTCTTTTAGATTCAGTCTTGCATTTTTGCATGGTACAAGTTCTTTCTACTGTATTGTATTACAGCATATTAGATTTTTCCTTGTAACAAGTAGAAGCATCTCCACGAACTAAAAATAAAATGCATGTTAATTTTATCAACAGCCCAGACTTCTGTTGATAGCAAACCCCAGACTACTTTCTACTTTTGAGCTTGCATTCTCCCTGAAGTAGCAACTGTCAAATGTATAGGAAAATGAAACTGGGTTTCCTATTCCAAGAAGTATTTAAAAATATTTTATCTGCCAGAGACTTTTAGAAGTCCCAACTTGTTTAGTACATGCTGTCCTAATGATCTGCTTCCTTGATTTTCCAGAATACTCTTTTGACAGACAGGCAGACAAGCCTGATAAGGTCTCAGATTCTCCCATCCACATGCAGTTTTCATCCACATCGAGTCACACTCCTGGGTTAGACAGACTTCTACTGCTCAAGGCAAGAGACTCTATTGCCTTGTTGTACCTCCTAACTTCCAGCATGCAGCAGAATACACTATTCCTTTAAATCTGCTTCCTAACAGTTTTTCTATGGACCTCTGATTTCTGGATGTCAATAAAGAAAAAATATTTTTCTTTACACATTTTGCTATGCACAGCTTTGTAGACCTCAGTTATCTCTTGAAAGAGGGAACCCTACTAAAAGCACTTAAGTAATTTATTCAACAAGTTGTTAAATTTGCTAATTTATCCCTCTAATATTTACAAATACAGGCTTATTTTAGGGACTTCTGCTTATACAGAAAAAATAAATTGACTTAGATGTTAGTTACAAAGTCATCAGGCTTAATATAACTTAGCTTTTATCCCTCAAACACAGCACAGCAGGGACAAAAGGAATGATGGGAATTGCATCATTGTCTTGGAAGAGCACTTAAATTTTACAAGCTTGCTCATAATGTTTTAAGTGACAGAAGACTCCAGTTGTGTTTAAATATAGTACAGTTGTGCTGTTCAAGCTCTATCAGTTAAACCAGCCCTTGTGTTTGGTATCTCCATATTTCTCTACAATATATTTCTATGATATTTCATTAAAATAACAGAGAAAAGAAGGCTGTGCCTCCTCAAGCCAAGAGAGGCAGGTCTGTCTCAGGTCTGGCCCATGTTACCTTTTGGCAGAAGAGAGGTCTCCACCCACTGGCTGGGCTTGCTGCTGTTATCAAACTTGCATTCACTTCTCACTTTGAAACGCATTTCCTTATTAAAAAACATATCTGTCACACGGAAACGACTCTTACTCCATTCCTGGGTTTGGATGGGGGGAAAGAAAAGCAGAACATTTGGCACACTGCATCAGACAAATGGGAAAAAGTCCATACCAGTTATGGTGCACAGTAAGGAAACCACTGGCCAAAATACTTCTTCAACTCTAAGTAACTCAAGGTACCTCTGTAGAAGCGGGGAGACTTTGGGCCAGGTCTCTTCACCTTTCTGTGGGTGAAATTGGAACAGGCTTCCCAGGGAGTCACCACCCCTGGATGTATTTAAAAGCTGTCTAGATGGGGTGCTCAGGGATATGGTGTAGAAGTGGCCTGGTAGAGTTAGGTAATGGTTGGGCTCGGTGATCTTAAAGGTCCTTTCCAACCACAGCGATTCTGTGATTCTGTGTGAATTACTATTAATGTAAGAATACGTTACAACTCCTCAAAAAGGCTGCAACTCAAAACCAAATTAAATGAGAGTCTGACAACATGGGAAGCTGCAGCATCACTTAGCTTTTCTTTTTCCTTATCAGGTACACTCAGAACTCACCAAAAGAGAACGACTTCTACTCCAGTAACCTGTAGACACGAGCATATGCCACGCAGAGATCAAGGAACACGTATAACGTGGGAGAAAGTGATTCTACTACAGCTACATAAACAGGCGCTTAGAGATCGAATCTCCAGCTTTCTGTGTGAGTGCACGAGTGCATGACGAGCAGAAGAATATTTGAAGATGGAACCAAAAGAGTGATTATAAGAATTTGCATGGATTTAAGGGACAGAAGAAAAAAAATTATTAAAACAAATCCACAGGTGGCTGTTGAATACAGTGACACCATGTGAGGCTCAAGTAATCCATGAGCTTCCATTTTCAGAAGAGACTATGCGGTTGTGTGAGAAAAAGACTTACCCTATTGTCATACACTATCTTGAGCAGCTTTTATTTGGCAAAGGGGATGTTTTTTACTTAGATGGAAACGAGATTTTTTTTAAAAAGTTAAAAAAGTAATTTGTTATGACAAAGAGTGGTGTAACCACTTACGTATATTGAAAAAAAATAAAATATTTGCACTAATGAGAATGGAAGGAAATGAAACAGCCACGAACAGACTAGGTTCTACTAGCCATAATGCAAAAGGATGTAGCAAGATGATACACAGTCTGGTTCTTCTCGTCATGTGAAATGGCTGTTCCACAGCTCCTTCAACTGCTGCTGACCTTCACATCTGTTAGACCCTTCCATGAACTTATTAAGAACATTAACCAGACTTTCCACCTGTTAATGAACCCATCAGAAGAGGTAAATAGGTTTCTGCTGAGTTAGCAAGCAAATTCATCTAAATGTCTGATGAAGATCTTTAGAGAAGAGTGCATGAAAAAATCAAATATCATCCTTTTAGCAGTGTTAAGCCATTACATTGGCTCAGCTGTTCACAGAACTACAGCCTTACTTCAAGTCCAGGATATCCTGGAGCTATCAAAGAATATCAAGGAACACGGCACAGCCGTCACTGTGAAGGGGCCACTGTAAACATCAGGCCATAAAACTGTAATAGGGCTCAACAATAAAGGACTGTTTCAAGAGGCATAGTATCGATTTTAACTATGTCTGATACAGCATCTCTGGCAACCCCACAGTTGGTTTGTATTCAAGGCTTCTAATTCTCACAGTTTGGAATTATGGACAGAGAGCATATTATCTTCCTGGCAATAAATTCTAAAAAAATATTTGTCCTAAAGCCTCTTTATTCATGGCAATGCTGCTCTCAGACCTGACCAAATGATTGTTAATCCACACCAAGGATCACATCTGAGCTACAAACCATCTATCACAGACATAAAAACAAAAGCCCAAAACAAAGTTTTACAATTTCTGTTCCAGGGAACAAATGTGTTCCGTGTTGTCTTCATAACACAAGTCCCATGAATAATTCTAAACACAGGGACAGGGCAAATGTGGGAATATGTTAATACTCAGCATTACCTCTGAAAGATGCTATGCTGTCAAATCACAGATACACCAAGGTTAATGTGCACACTTCTTTCTTAAATGGAATTCAAAGTGAAGGAGATCAGCCTTTGCAGACTTCCCATTTCAGTCTTAAAGATGTAGACTGCCCTGTATATTCCACCCCCCCCCCGCCGCTGGAAAGCTGTATGAGTGAAGACTGAAACAAGTCTTCACATTATTATTACAGGACTTCTGTATTATTGGTAGCAGCTCAATTATTAGAGACAGAGAGATTTTTTTCTTGTCTGAAGATCTTACATTCTGATATGACTCATTTTTGAAGTTTTGATCCCATGACAAGAATTAAAGGCTTTATTAAAACTGTATTAATATACACATATGTGACACACACCTTTACACACCACTTTATCAGAGTAAGATATTTACTGGAGCTGAGTAGAATTTAAAGAGGCGATGCACTTACTCTCTTGTCCTGAGGGACATCACCAATCACAATGTCGCTGGAATACTCCAGGTTGCAGCTACTGCTGACATTCTCGGGGGGGTTCCATGTCCAGTTCAAGGTGCAGATTTGGACAAATGAGTAGTCCAGGTTGGATGGAGGTGGAAGAACTGTTGCTCCTAAAAGAAAGGAGTTATCAGCATAACAATCTTGTTGGGCCACATTTTACCGTTTGTAATGCTGACAGATTTTGAACTCTCTAACAGGAAAGAACAAATGACTTCTCAACTTCGCCTGCTTGCATTTGCTATCAGATAAGCTACTGCCCACTAAATTGTTTCTACTATTTCTGTTATCTCAGTGCATCAATCATTTAAATAAATATAAGAAACACACAAAAAATCTGAAAATTAATTTTGAAGAAATTGCAGCGTGCAACAAAATAGTGGCTGTGGTAATGAAATTTAGTTCATCATGGGAAAATGAGTCTCATTTTTCACGTCTTTTCTGCTGTAAATTTGCTTCACATGCAAAATAGTAAAAACCGTATATACATTTGGTGAAGCAATTAACACTTTATTCCACCCAAAAATTATCTATCAATGCAGTTTTAGAGAGAGAACTTCAAAACCACAATCACACCTTGCAAGCAATAGCTGTATGTTAGAACCACAATCCAAACAAAATCAAGAATGTTAAAAACAAAACAAAACAAGAAACCAAACCACAATGCTTTTTCAGTTACTCATTTATTAAACTTCTAATGCTGCTCTCTGGCACAATGAGCAAAACCAGTGTGAGACAAATAGTAATTTACCGCTGGCACTTCTAGCAGTACATTTTTTCATCTCTTCAAAAGCAAGAGAGATGCAGAGGAAGAGCCATGACTCAGAGGTAGTTCCTGGGATAAATCCATTTCTGCATTGACCCTTCCATACTCTTGTGCACTGAGTCACAGCCTGCTTGATACCCAGTCACACAGCCTGAAGGTCGTTTTGGAAAACAAAGAAGGGAAATATGGCAGAAAACAGAAAACTGCCAGAAATTAATTAAAGTATGTGTCACACTCTAATTCTAAAAAAAATTACCAATTGGCAACTCCCTAAGAAAATGAAAGTTGGTTTTTTTGTTTTTTTTTTTTTTTTTTTAAAGGGCTATTCTGGTGTGTATTAGAAGACATTAAATAAGAGGACAAATGAGACTGCTTCCCATGAGTACCTACAGGTACCATCTCTGAGGCATCACCATCTATTTTCTGTGGAAAGAAAGCACCTTTGTTATGCAGTGGTTTCACAAACACTTCAGACTGATATCAACTAGTGCTGCTAGTCTTACTCATCCCAGGAAACTCGCTTGTCCCAGGAAACCAGGCACAACCCACCCCAACATTTAGGGGAGTGCACAGGGAAGGGGCAGAATAACTCCACTGAAATCAGTTTTCCCACACAGAGGTGCAGCCCTGTTTCCTCTCTTAGCACAAGGAACAGGCCAAATGGAAAGGCAAACCATCCTACTTCAGCAAGAAATCTGCTCAAAGTATCCATGACACGGTGATCTTACATTTTCCAAGACCCACAGATGCCAAAGCTTGAAGAGAAGTCCAGCTCCTGGAGCCTTCTCAGGAGCAGGCAATGGTAGCCATCAGACGTTACTTACCAGCTGTGTGTCTGTGCCGATAATGTACGCTTGCACCGAAAATGTGAATAATTACTAGTATTTACTGTTTTAGTCTGAATATGCTTAGCTTTTTTGAATACTTAATACTTTTGATTTTTTTTTTTTTTTTTGGTTGGTTGGTTTGTTTGTTCAGTTTTGCAGCTGACCTCAGGAGCAGAGAAGAGAAATTTTTATTCTTACAAAAATATGGTCTCCACTGAGAAAACTGAACACAGCCAGAACATCTTTGCCTGTTACTTGTTCCACTAACAAAAACTTACGATGGGTTTTAGGAACATCATCAAGGCCTCAAGTTTGCAAATACTGAGTCCTTCAGATCATGTTTTAAAAAAAAAAATAAAACTACAGGACTACACAGCTCCAAGCATTTTGTCTTTTCATGATCAGACTTTTTATTACTTACAAAAGCCACAAACAATTAAAAAAAAATTACAGTTACAGGATTCTGTAGTTCTACACATTTCCTTCTAATAGGATTGATTAGAAGTAATTGTGGTTAATCTCGCAGATTTCTATCAGCACAAAGAAATGGGAATATTCAAGGTTTATAAATAAATCACTAAATTGTATTAGCATAAAAATATTTAATGTACTAAGTTTTAAATAAATCTATGGAATTCTGAAGGTCGTGTTTTCATGTTTCATTCAGCTTGCTTTTATTCATGGGCTTGGCCCATCTCGGACTCTTCCTGTATAAATAAAATATACATGCAGTCTAATACTTTTGTTATTAAAATCTCGTCGTTACAGCAATCTAGCAGAACTCAAAGATTAACTACAAAACATAGCCAAGACATTGTTTCACTCTTAAAAACAAAACGATAGTGATACTCCTAAGAAAATAAAGTGCAGCAGTAGGTGTCAGAGATTAGCTGATGCGATCCATCACAGGAAACACTGTATTTCTAAAAGCTATGTTGTTGGAAACATGAAAGAATACTTTGCATCAGGTATCATACGAGTGTTGTAAACTACGACTTCGTATTTGGATTTTGTCATGCCGTATTTTCTTAAGGTTGATTACATAATTATAAACTGAACTGCAGCCAGCTGAAAAAATAACAATTCCCTAATGTTTGCAACTGTATTTTTTGCGTAACATTAGCAAAGACAGAACTGACGAAGCTTCGAGACCCGGTTTTTACAAAGCGCTCACAGACACGCACACATCTGTCCTGCAACTAAACGGTCACGCTTCCAAAAGCAGGGAAACTACAAGTAACAGCAACAGGAACGGAGCAAGGCTGCTTCGACTCAATTTCAGGAATCTGCCTCAGACGCACAAAGTTTTTTGCGTAACATTAGCAAAGACAGAACTGACGAAGCTTCGAGACCCGGTTTTTACAAAGCGCTCACAGACACGCACACATCTGTCCTGCAACTAAACGGTCACGCTTCCAAAAGCAGGGAAACTACAAGTAACAGCAACAGGAACGGAGCAAGGCTGCTTCGACTCAATTTCAGGAATCTGCCTCAGACGCACAAAGCGAAGGGCGGTGGGCTGCCGCTTTAGTTTTTAAGGCAGAGACAGTCCCGGGAACGGAATACAGAGCTTTAAAGAATTCTGCCGACCCTGTCAAACTCTAGCTTACTGAGAAAGAAAAGCAAGTTTTTAAGCATTCCCGTTCCTTTGCCCGGTGAGAGGCACCTCACCGGCATCGCTCTCGCACACGGCTAACGCGCTTTGGGCGATTTCTGCCGCAAAATGAAAGCATTTCACTTAAAGACACGAACGTACAGGACCCGAGCCCCAGCCGAGCGGGCAG
>NW_008583367.1:0-11058 GCF_000691845.1 Merops nubicus | reverse complement strand
CTAAATGATTCTATGATTCTATAACTGGGCATTGAAGAGAAAAATCTTGGATTCAGGACAATATGCACAGAAGAAAGCAGGTGAGAACACAAGGGTGCAGTCGTCCAGAAGCAATGTCCTAATGTCAGGCTAAGTTATTTTGTTCTAGCTCTGTGTCAAATGGAAAAATCACATCTTCTTTGGGGAGTGGTGGATTTTTCATAGGAGATCTACTGTCCCAAAACAGTTCAGACCATGTTATATGTTTTGAACTTCTTCAGCTGAGCTAATACTTGAGTCACTACTGTGGCCATGGAACAACAACAACAAAAAAAAGCACCACTTGTTCATCTACAGGATCCCAAATTCCACCTGCTCTCACAATAGATTAACAAATGCTTCTGTGAAACTGGACCTTGCCCCTCATTAATTTGTCATATAACAGAAGCCACACTAAATTGCAGCAGAAGTATGGCATTTGTACGTATTTTAAATAGGAGATGTAAGGGCATCCTTCCAATGTTAATGTATATTAGTTGTAGGTTGCAAAGTTTAGGTAGTGGGAAAGGAGCTACAGGGGTGGCCTTTGTGAGAAGAGACCAGGGGCTGCCCCATGCTGGACACAGCTGTTTCCAGTTGGCTCTGCAATGGATGTACCAGAGGACACAGCTGAGCCCATCAGCCAAGCTGGTGGTGCCTCTGCAAAGCATATTTAAGGAAGCACAAAACAGTGCACAGCAGTCAGGGGTGAGGAAAAAAAGCACAAAAAATAATCATGAAAACAGCAAGGTCAGGGAAGAAGAAGGGGGAACAGATGCTCCAGGCACTGGAACATATTCCTCTGCAGCCTGTGTAAGAGACCACGCTGGAGCAGATATTCACACTGCAGCCCATGGAGGAACCAATGCTGGAGTAGGTTTATCCTGAAGGACTGCATGTCATGGAGAGGACCCATGCTGGAACAGAGGAAAACTGGAGGAGGAAAGGAACCATTATGGACTGAAAACAAACCCCCATTCCCCATCCTCCCCTGCACCACTTGGTGATGGAGGAGCTCAGGGGGTCAGGAATGAGGGAATGAAGTTGAGTCTGTGGAAAAAAAGATGGCTAGGAGGAAGGTGGTTTAGTATTTGCCTTTGTTTCTCACCATCCAGTTCAACTTTTAATTGGCAATAAATTAAATTACTTTTCCCCGAGTCAAGTCTGCTTTGCTTGTGACACTAATTGGAAAGTGATCTCCTTGTCTTTATCTCCACCCACAGCTTTTTCCATCTTATTTACTCCCCTGTCCTATTAAGGAACAGGAATGAGAGAGCAGCTGGGTGGGTGTCTGCCAATTAGTTAAGGTCAACCCACCACATTCCCAGTACAGGATAACCATTTGTATTAAACATTTTTTTTCTTTCTTTTTAAACACATTTTACATATTTAATGTAAAAAAATGAAAATAAGGAAGTCACATATTAAGTCTCTTCCTATCCTCTTTCTATCTCAAACTCTGTACTTCAAAAAATTACAAAATAGCATTCAACAACTAGATTTTATGAGTTTCCTATGCAGAACACAAAGACATGAAACAACCATCTAAAAATCTGAAACTTTAGATCTTCAATGATTAGGTCGGCAGAAAGCTAAACAAAAATGGTACTTTTTTTTATCTGAGGAAAATCAGTCCTTATTAAAAATTATATTAAAAATCCAGCCCACGCTCCGTATGGTTCCATTTCTGATGAAATCAGAATTCTGTCAATTAAACAAGATATCATTCTTCATAGTAAGAAACGAAAAACGTTCAAAACAGTGCAAGTTTTCTATTTTTATTTTATTGCTTTAATTATTTTGCAAGAAATTACAGAATTCTAAAGCCGTAAAGAAATTTGTTTATAATCATAATGGTACTATGTTGGTTTTTTTTTAAAGGAAGTCAGCCTTCATTCACATCTTTCAATATGACTTCAGAGTCTAAAATGCTGCTTTAAATATGATGTCAATTTTAAGCATTTCATCTTAGAAGTATGCTGAGATTCCATATAACAAACAGGGAATTGGGCAACACCATTCGCTGCACAATTCATATTGCATAATTAGCATGCTTGCATTTTATGAATTAATATGTGCATTCATGGGTTCCTTGCTTTGCTTACTTCATTGTGGTAGTACTGAGAAAGGTGAAAAATTTACAGTGAAAAAAAATTGGAACAAGGTTTCTTTCTTGTAAGCTATTTATGGCAAGCTGACTAATATGAAGAGCTAGGAACTGCAATTTACAAGTGGTAGTGATTGAAGTAACAAGTCTAGCAAAAGAAGCAGTAGCATAAGTGATTTTATTTAGAAACAGATGATGAAACAGATCTGTGACATAATTTCTATCTAAATCTCAGCATCAGTCTATTAAACTGTGTTCCAAAACCTCCAAGATGGGCCAGCCTGCTGTTAGTTTTCTGGTGGTGATACATTCACCACTTCACAGAAACATAGAAAGGTTTGAATTGTAAGGGACCTTTAAAGATCGTGTAGTCCAGCTACCCTTCCATGGGGACATCTTTAATGAAATCAGGTTGCTCAAAGCCCCATCTAGTCTGACTTTGAACTCTTCCAATGACAAAGTATCCACAAATCCTCTGGGAAACTTGTTCCAGTGTCTCAACACCCTCGTCCTATTTTTTTTTTCCTTATATCTAGACCAACGTAGTAGACCTACCCTCTTTCAGTTTAAAACCATTGCCCCTCGTCCTGTTACTACAGGCCCTGGTAACAAGTGTTTCTCTATCTTATAAACCCCTTCATATATTGAAGGCTGCAACAAGGTGTCCCTGGAGCCTTTTCTTGTCCAGGTTGAACAAAACCAACTCTCTCAGCTTTTCTTGCAGGAGAGTTGCTCCAGTCCTCTGTTCAGTTTTGAGGCCCTCCTTTGGATGCACTGTAATAGGTCCATGTCTTTCTCGTACTGGAGACCCCAGAGCTGGATGCAGTACTCCAGGTGGGTCTTGCCAGAGTGGAGTAGTGGGGAGAATCACCTCCCTTGATCTGCTGGCCATGCTTCTTCTGATGCAGCCCAGGATGCAACTGGCTTTCTTTCACTCTCTGTTTCAGCTGGACAGGGGAAAGAAAATGTAATGAAAAGCTCATGGACTGAGATAAGGACAGGGATATCAGTCACCATTTACTGTCACAGGAAAAACAGACTCAACCCGGGGGAATTTATGTCATTTATTTCAAATCAAAGGTCAGAGTACAATAATGAAAAATAAACATAAATCTTAAAACACCTTCCCCACTGTCCCTCCCTTTACTCCTGAATTCTCTGCCTCTTCCCCCTCAGTGGCACAGCAGGATGAGGAGTAGGGGCTGTTTACTCTTTCCTCCTCACTCTCTTCACCTGCTTCAGCATGGGTCCCTCCCACAGGATGGGGTCCCTCACAAAGTGCTCAGATATGTGCTTTCCTCAGTGTGCACTCCTTCAGGAGCAGACTGTTCCAGTCTGGGTCCCCCGAGGGTCACAAGTCCTGCCAGTAAACGTGCTGCAGTGTGCATTCCTCTCTCCACACATCCACGGGTGCTGCCAGGAGCCTGCACAGGCTTCTCACGGAGTCATTGCCTCCTTCAGGCATCTACCTGCTTTGGTGTGGGGTCCTCCACGGGCTGCAGGTAGATATCTGCTCCACTGTGGATCTCCCTGGGCTGCTGGGAGACAGCCTGCCTCACCATGGTCATCATGCAGGGGAATCTCTGCTCTGGCTCCAAGAACACCTCTTCGCCCTCCTTCTTCACTGACCTTGGTGTCTGCAGAGTTGTGTCTCTCACATCCCACTCCTCTCTCCACTGCAAGTTTTCCAGCAGTTTCTTTTTTTTCCCTTTCTTGAATATGTTATCATACAAAACCTTGCCATACAAACTCAATACCCAGCTCTTGTCTAATTTTTCAACCACCAGCATCCCCAGGTCTTTCTCTGCAGGGTTGCTTTCAATCCATCCATCACCCAGTCTGCACTGGTGCTGGCGATTGCTGTGAACCCAGTTCAGGACCTTGCACTTGGCCTTGTTGAACTTCACGAGGTTTACATTGGCCTAATTCTAAAGCCATCCTTCTGGATTCTATCCCTTACCCTTAAGCATATCAACTACAGCACACCTCTTGGTGTTGTCCACCACTTGGTGAAAACATATTTGGTATAGCATTGACTGAACCTTCTATAACCTTTTATTTTCTATTAGTCTGCAGGTGCAGTTTGAGAGGTTGAAATGAGTACATATAAGCATTTGGTGTTGGTTTCAGTGACTTTTTCAGTTTGCTGCAAAACTATAGAACTATCACAGGAGAAGAGCATCAAAGAGAATGATATTAGAGTGTGCTGAAGAATAAATCATATAAAAAATAATAGTGAAATTGTTAATAAAGGTTTATGGCAGGATTTTTGGTTTTTATCATAGAAGAAAAGCTTTGCAGTTTTGGAACCATTCCAAGCAACCAAAATGTTCTCTTGGAGAATTCATTCTTCATCAAATCATGCCTTTGTCCTTTACTATTCCAGAAAGCCATGTTCTACGTCAAGCATACATGTCATGGTTGCTATGTTCTGATCTAATGGCACTTTCATAGGCTCCCCTGAGACTCTACTAACTTCACTCTGTTTCAATTCCATAAAGATGATTCAGACCAGATCTTGTAAATTCAAGTGTTGCAGAGATGGTTGTCTGATGGCTATTATTCCAGTGCTCTCAGTACAGGGTAACTTAGTAATGTGATCTCAGCCAACAGTTATTTTTTTATGCAGTGAGAGTCCCAGTCTGAGAGTTAGTGACCTCGGGCTCTGTTCCAAGCTATGCTTCAGATTTATCTGTGCAACCGTAATCAAATCTGATGTTTTTTCTGTGCTTTGGATTGCTGTTTGCACAAGGACAATAATATTTTTTTTTACCCTGGAAAGCCCCTCTGAGAAGTATATGTGAAAACTATTTATCTCTTAATTACTTACCTTATTACCTGGAGTGTCAAAGACAGCATTGGTAATACAGCCATTGATTACTTTAAGACTCCATGACTTTGAAATGAGCTTCTGCAGTATTTGAGAATGCCCATGGATTTTGCTTTCAGAAGGACACTGTATCTTCTAATGGAAACAATAGTATATATAATGGCTATCATAGCCACATGATGAGATTCAAACCAATGTAAAGCGCTGGAATTAAAGTTCTGCTTTTTGTACTGCAGGTTTTCTGTCCTGATTTTTCATATCCATCACTGCTTTCTCCATGTCAAGTGAAATTTCCTGTCAAATAGGAAAGAAAAGGTTTTGAAGTGGCATGGTCTTTTATTCTTTTATTATAGCCAACATCTAGCTTTCTAGCTTTCTATACTTCAACATAAAATAATGATGTAAGAATCACCTAATGTAGTTATACTCTTGTTCTATAAGTTTTGTCATGGGTAAAGTGAATTGATCTCCTTGTGTTTCTTTCAGAGCACTTCACCATATGCTATTGCCAGTTATTTCATGCCATATTTTATGTTCCTTTCCAGCCAGGTTAATAGATCTACTTAATCTTTTAAAACTACACATAATGCCTATATTCTGAACTTCAATTTTTCCTTTTGTCTCCTCAAACATACATTGTACAAAGAGGCTGCATATCATGGTTAAATACTTAAACAGTCTTTCTTGTTCTACCTTTTGCATACATTTAAAATGTTTTTCACTTCCTTCCTCTAACATTAGTATCCCTGATGTTTTTTACTGTTATGTACATAATTGTCTGTTCTGTTATTGAAATAGCCACTAAAAATCAGCATTTGGAATGGCATTTAAGATTCTGCAAATTTCCCCACACTCCAAATGCAGAACAACAATACCTCTTCTGCTGCAATGCTTTGGAGTAAAGCCAGGCTTGTGAAGGGGGATCACTGGCATTTTATTTTACAGTGAAGACAACTGCATTTTCTACAGAAGCACACTGGAGCCCAGAATGTGTTGATGTTACCCAGTATGTTTTTTTTTTATTATTACTTTTGATGTTTAAGAGCTATTGTGTGCACTCAATAGTTTCATGAAATGAGATGGTTCTCATTGTTGTGTACTATTTTTTGTCCTTTATCCTAATAAGGAAGTATATTCAGATTTTCTTGAGTGACGTGTATGTACAGAGCGGGAGCACTTCTAGTGCAATGCTGTGCAACAAATCCTGTGTCTCTCACAGTTAGTGAGCTTTGGGAAAATGCCAGAACAGGAGCTGAGGTGCCCAGAGCCCGATTTTCAGACACTGTACATACAACATGTATAATTTTCTCCATTGAGGCCATGGACGTAACTGGCCTTAAAAGTTCCTGGAGCCTGTGGGAAGACCAGGACAGTGCCTTATATGGTGAATCTGTCTAGACATTTGGGACTACTATGGCTGGGAACAATGCTCTTTGGTAAGGCAGAAAAGGCATAAATGACATTACTGAGGTAGTGTTCCCTAAAAAATATTCTTTTGACAGCCTCACACTTAAATGCTTCCATTTATGACATTTGGCCTTCAACTCATAATTCAGTCAGAGCCAGAAGACCACAAACAATGAAGTATGAGAGATATCTTTTTAAAAAGAATTTTGTAGTAGATAAGAAGTTATGTAAAGCACGATTGTCATGTCCTTCATAGGATAAATGGGGCAAATTGCACAATGCCATTGGCAATGCAGACTCTTATAAATGAAGAGCCATTCTTACATCACTGCACACAGTTCTGTGTGGTTCAAGTGAAGGAAGAAAGGATGCAGCAAAAGCTGGAATTCTCACATTTAGTGGATCAGAGATATTCTGGACAAGGAAACTATGTCCCTAAGAGTGGAGCAAACACATGGTATTTTAAGAAAAGTTTTGTCACCCTACACCGGTTAGTTTTTCTGAGTGATGAAATTATAATGTCCAAGTGACAACTGAGTTTTACCCAAGTGTCGGGCTCAATTCTTAAAAGAAATGCTGAGTCTATTTGATATCAAATAAGCTGTACAAAGGGTCTGTGCCTGTGTCTCATACAGTTATTATTAAAATTTGGCCTCAAAACTAAATGAAGTAATGTTCAAAGTTATGTTTGTAACTATTAAAAAAAGGCACACCAATAGTGGAAGACATCATACATTCTTCAATATGAAAGTCATATATTCTCCTTTGCTGTAAAGTGGCTTACAGGCTACTATATTGTCTTCTGCATTTCATTAAGGTACTTTTACAGCAGTCTTTGAAATCCATCTGACAGGGAGTTCTGACCTTTTGATAGATATTGTCTTGCCTGTAAAGCAAGCTGATGGTTAACCCTATCCCCAGTGGGCAAATGTCCATAGTGCAAAGCCTAGCAGTGCTCAGCAAATCTGGGCCAAGTCCTCAACCAATACAAATCATTACAGGTTCAGCAAGTCACTGAGCAACAGCTGAAATCTAGCCTCAGTAAAGCCAGTGATGAAATTGGTGTTGCTGACAGTGGAAGCAGGATTTTACACTTAAGATTCAGTGAAGATGAAGTCAAGCTTATAATATCATTATAAAATAAATTTTTTATTTGTTCTGTAATATGTCACTTAGAGCAGACTATATGCTTTGATTTGGAAATCTCTAACTCCACTGTATTATATGAGGGCTTTTGTACAGAAGACTTTTCATCCTCCAGTGCAGCATAGGCTGTGTATGGCACAGACTCAGGCTTAATACAAAAGGTCTTGAGCCCTTCTCTCCTCATAACAGTTCACGGTGAGGAGGTGTGAATTTACAGGCTACCATCCCACAGAGCACACCCTCTGCTGGCTGTGCAGCATCTCATCTCTCTGGTTCCTTGGCTGTGTTGTATGGGGTGGAAGAAACAGAAAAAAAAGCCTTGGTACTGCATTAGCAAAGTGCAAATGTCCTGGCAGGGGAACAGGAAGTAGAGCAAATCCTCTTTTCTCTCCTTATCTCCTCCTGTCCCTGGTAACATCCAGTCTGTGTTTTAGGTCTTCTCATAAGTAAAAGTAAATATAGACTTGTCTTCAATATTTGTTTTGAAATTACACCTCATCTCTTTATCTGCTGTTGAGCCACTTCTCCACTGTGTTATGAATTTGTATGTAAATAACATAAAAAATGTGAAAAGTGGCATGTTATTGAAGTGCTTGACATTTAGTGCTTTATTCTATATTCCTGTTGATCTGTTTTTGCATTCCATAGCAAACATTTGCTCTTCCCTCCAAATGTCATTCTGCCAAATATCTTGAGTCATGACCTTTATGAGTTATATAAACTGAGCAACCAGAAATACATGCCCAATTACAGTAACTTTAAGATTTATATGCTTACAAGGCATGACACAGATGTAGGCCACTTAAAATCAGGTTGTTTTATGACTTCTGTATATTGACATAGATCATATCAGAACATATTTGGCCTGGATTAACATAGCAGTTTTCACTGCTATGATATCCGCTGCTTAGACAAACTACACTCTTAGAAGCTGTAATTGCTAAGGAGGTGGGCCTTTTTTGATCTTTTCAGGAAGTTTCGATCCATAAATATACCTGATAGAGGCCTTACCTTTACGTAACAAAGAAGCAAGCATTTCTGAGACAACGATTCCAACAGCTGGCAAAGCCACACTTAAGTGGTTATGAATAGTAAAATGCTATTTAGTCTAAGTACAAGTATCTCACAGGTTTCCAAAATAGATCTATAGGCTCTTCAAGATCATCTTAAGTGAAAAATTAATTTTATTTCATATAGCTCTAATTTGTAAAACATTGAAGGCTTACCAAAATTGCATTGTTTGCAGCTGACAAATATGCAGCTGATGCATTAATCTACTTACAAGTAAGGATGATATAAAATGCTCGACAGTTTTGCATTAATAGGTTAAAGTAGTAGCACATAAACTCAAATTTATCATCATAAATATGTTGGAAAAGATGTAAATTATCTTTGGTGACACCTAATTCAAGAGAGAACAAACTTTACCAGATATTGTAAATGCTTATGTTGCCAATGTCTTAAATAGAACAGATTGTGCAAAGAAATCATTAAGAAGAAATGGATAGGTAATTTAATGTAAACAATCTTTAAACACTCATTCTCTAGATGTGTGCTGAAATGGGTGGGTTTGCTTTTGGGGTGTTTTACCAAGTATTTTCTTCTCTGATTCCACACCACCACTCCCCAAAATAATCCAAAACTAAAGAAGTTTTTAATACACTTCTTTCTTATTTGGGTAGCTTAAGTTTAGGATTTTACCTTTGTGAAACCATGCATTTTGGATGATACTGAAGTTAAGTGAGCTAGCAGTGAACAGACTGAGGCCCCAAAAGTATCAAAATATCCCTTGGGGGAAACAAATGGGTTTCCTATTGTTTCCTTTTCAAATAGAAATAGTTCCTTATTTTTTTTATCATTAAAGAATATTTTTGTTTTGTATTCATTTTGCTTTTGTTTTCCTTATAGGTAATTGATTTAACTTTTTAAAATCGGTAGGATTAGACATGTTCCTTATTGAAAAATGGATGAGGGTAACTTTGCTCTTTACAAAAGTTCTAATATTAAGGATGTTTTGCAATATTATGAGGCAGAAAAGAAGGAACAAAACCATAAAGATAACAGAGTAAGTTCATATCAATGAACTCAGAGCATTAACAAAGATTGATGGTATAAACAGTGCAAGTTTGGGGGTTTTTTTGGTCATTGAGAAATAAAATATGAATTTTATCTAGGAGCAAACAAAACCAGGATTTATTTAAAAGAATGAAATGAAAATAGTAATGAAACAAAATAAAAGATTCTGAATAATGGTTTCTGTGTGTAAGAGCTTTTCTTTGGTTGTTTTGTTGTTTAGTTTGGGGTTTTTTTTTTCTCTTAGTTCTCTAGTTATATCTCTTTCTAGTTATATCATGGAGCTAATAAGAACTTTTTTTCCTCTGTACAAATTCTGATTCCAGTGAGATTAATGACATCTTTCTGTAAGAAAAAAAACAGAACCAACAAATTTTTCAGGGAAAATATATTTTCTTCTAAAAAGTCAAAAATTATTCATAAAAATAAAGACAGGAAACAATCTTTTTTGGTAAATGATAAAATCAACTCATAAATAATTGCAATTAAGCATTTAAAAATAATGTTCACAGGATTATTTCACAACATGGTAAACAAGTTACATGTAAGTACCTGATATCCATGGAAATGCTTATGAATGAAGCTCATTAAGTTTATGCTTTTAGCAGTCAGTTTGTCAGATTTTCTTCTAAGATACTGCCTTTGAAAAGTAAGATTTCCAATTTCACAATACTTTCTTGTTATCAATAGCTTCAGCTTTCATCTTCTTGAATACTGCTGGGAATATACCATATCTTTAACTACTCCAAACAGGATTTTAATGGCTTAATGTATACTTCAGGCCTTTGTGCTCAATGGTAAAACTCATCTGATGATCATCACATCACATACATCACACTTAAGATCTGACTGGTGTCCCAGTGTGTAATTTAATCCATATGTACAGAGTAGCTGGGCCTGTAGTATGTAAGCAATCGATATAACTTAGAAAGCTAGAATCACATATGCTGGAAATAAATGTCAGAAAAGAGAAAAAGCATGGCTTCATGTTTTAATGATAACACATGAAACACTTTGGTGCACTAGGTGCATTTAAAACTTAGTTAATGTAAAAAGTCATGACCGGTCTCTCATTGATTCATACATATATGCCGGTCCTTCCAAAGTCTCAGCAGAACACAGTGTTTTTAACATCATTGTACATTTAAAACAGAGTGGGTTTTAAACACATACATGTAAAATGTTACATTCTCTGCTTTTTACTTTTAAGGTAATAAGATGTAACACTGCAGTTGCGTATTATTGCAGGAATATATAGGTAGATAAATATGTTTGTCATAGGCTATACTATACACACAATATATCATATAGGCTATGACAGAGGCTTTAACATGAGGCTCAGCCCAATCTTTATCTGCACTGTACAAACTTGGATGTCCTTGCCATCTTCAGCTATGTGTTGTAAAAATGATGCCTGAGCCCACAATTTCACTTGCTACAGAAGCTTTTATTTAGATCATAGAATCATAGAATCATA
>NW_008583366.1:0-27107 GCF_000691845.1 Merops nubicus | reverse complement strand
GGTTTAATAGATCTTTTTAAATAAGAAAGTTAAGGCAACAGTTGAGATACTTTTTCCCTCTCTAGTTCTCTTGGACCTGAATGGGAATTTGCCACACAAAATGTTGTCATGAATTGTCTCAAGTCCTAGACAAAGTTCTCCTGATATGACTAATATTGTGAATTTGTACAACAGGAATTTACACTCAACCTTATTGACATTGACATTATGACCAAAGCCCAATTTTTGCTTTAGACACCACTAAACTTCTAAAAAAGAAGGAGGTACTTCCATGGCTGTGTTAACTACCTTGGTTTTCACCTGTCTTTTTCATTTTCTGCCCTGATTAAAGAGGTCGATTCTTATTCTATGTCTGGTGTACAGAGAATCAGTTCACAACTGGCCCTGTCAATACAATTCTTTTTAAGTCCTTTTGCAGCACTTTGCTGTCTGGACTAAGGTACCCTCATTAATTCAGGCCACCACACTTGCTAAGCTGTTGCCCCTCTGGCAGCTCTGGCTCTCCACCAGAGTCACAGGCCTAAACCAGCACTTTATTATTTCTATATCTTCAGACAACTGTCCTCTTAATATGGTTGTAAGTGAGATTCCACCCTTGCAACTGAAATCCAGTGTTGACTCATTCAACTCTATGGTTCTATAATCACCAGGAAACAGCTATCAGGTAGTCCCCATTTTATTTTAATCTGGATTGATGAGCTCAGCTCATGCCTCTCTTCACCAAATATAATGCCAACCTGATGTGAGGAGCTTGACCAGATTTGTGCCCCATTTAAATGCTCAGAGGTAGGTAAGATGAAGGCTTTAAGTATGGTTTTAAATACAGTCTACACAAAATAGATTGAGACACTTCTCCACTTTGCTTTTAAGGTTGTTACATAGACTGCTTAAAAGTCTGCTTAAGAAGTCTGTAAAGTTTGATTAAAATGCAAAATAAAGTAATTGGAAAGTTTATACTATGTCATACACTGCCACGTCTTTTAGTAAGGAACTAGCTATGTAACAATCACAACCTAACATTTCTCATAGATGTTTTTCTGAGCTTAAGTCCATTCACACATCTGTCTTCTGCCAGTTAAACTTGCATAGTTGGTGTAAAAGGCCACTATTCTTTTATACTTAGAGCATGAAAAGCTATAAGTCTGGTTCCCCCAAAATGTAGTGAGCCCATCCCACTGATGCTGGGCTGGTTGCTAGGTTGGTTTCACCAACAGAAACATATTGGGAAAATCAACAACAATGGTACCACAAGAGGGATTTACAGTTAGTGTGGCTGCTCCAAGGAGAATGCATGTTTTTCAAGTGATGTGTAGGGCAATGGATAACAGGACAAAGAAGAGTTCAAGAAATAGAACAAACAGGAAAATGAAGTAGAATCTCACACACACACAAAAAAAAAAGAGCAAGCACAGATCAGGTAGTCAAAAATGAGAGAAAAAAAACAAGGGTATAAAATAATTAGATTTTTTTGGACTCAGACTTACCATGGACACTGTCCAAGTTCCCTGTCTTAAATCAGATAAATCAGGCTTTAGGTTCACTCCCTCTATAAAATACCTTGCTAAATGTTTAATAAATGATATGTTCTCTCTCAAGAATTATAAACCAAGTAGGAGAAACCTAACTGGGAGAGCTGTGAGGACTGTGCCATTTTGTGAGCTCTGGCTTCTTGACAGGGGGCTGGAATGCCAACCCACCCTGTGCCATTGCAGCAGTGCAGTTTGGGGAGCCCCAGGAACACTGCATCTTGCATTTATCTCTCTGCACAGCCCAGTGGCATGAGGGTGTGCTGCACATGGAACAAAGGAACAGCACAGTCCATCTGCACAGCAATGTTCTGCTCCCACATTTCAGCTTCTGAAGTGGTCCCAAAGTGAAACACCCCGAGCACTGAACACACCATGCTGCTTAGACAATTTCATCATAACTTGTCATTCATTCCAAGATATCCATTTGTCTAAAAGCAATTAAAGCTTAATTGCTGCATAACCTGAATAATTTAGAAATGCAAATTAGGATAGCAGGCAAGCAAGTATGTGTTCATTAATTTCTTTGTTATCACCATCTGTTTAATTAAAAAAATGAGTTTTACTGAATGACAGCTTGCTAACTATATAAACGTTTGTCTTAATTGAAAATGTCTTTTGCTATTGAGGTCAGCATCTGACCAAAATTGTTTGAGCTTTTGCAAAAACATTTTATTTAAACAAATTATAGTATTTTTAAATTCACATTAAAAAACATTGCCGACATAGGCAATGTAATTCAAGAAATGACACTTTCTCTTCTTAATGCAAGATTTATAATTTTAGAAAAACAACATTGCTTTGGAAAAGTGATGGTTATTACATATCATGAGAGAAGACAGCTCAACTGTATGTGTGATTTATCTTTATTATAGATTATTTTGAAAACTTTTATAAAATCCAGACTCAAAGTATGGCTACCTCTGGCAAAAAAAAAAAAAAGAATCATCTTAAGGAGGGAGCTTCAAAATCTGGATTGTATGATGTAGTCTTTGCATTGGGGAACTAAGGTCGTTTTTCAGTAGAATCTTCTTTGTAAATAAGCTAATCTTTATATCAACATACAACCCTTCATACCTGATGTATCTCATCAGACTCCTCTTATTCATTCAGGAAAAAAAAAAATCCACACCAACAACTTTTTACTACATTAATGCACTTTTTAATGTCCTATGACTAGTGGATCTTATATTTACCTTGTCTGTTAGACCAACTCAAACCACCGTGCTTGAGAGACAGACCTATAAATAAATAATTTGGATGCCTGGAAGCCCACGATGTTTCAACTACAATTTAAGCTAACAGTACCATACTTTCTAAGAGACCAGTAAACTAATTATCTAGGACTGAAATCCCAGAGAACTGAAGGACAACCCTACACTGCTGTGCTGCAAACTTGTCAATTACTCACCTTGTGTGGTTTCCACCACTATTATATGCACTGCTATAATTTAAGCTAACCTTGGCTCCTAGTTTCTCTTACCACATTTAAGAGAAACTTTACATTACAGCCCCTGCATCTGTACAAAGATATTTATGACCATGGCAAAAAGCCTCTCTCACTTGAAGGCAGCAGTGGTTACAGCTGGAGGGGTGATAAAAATGACAAAGCTTCAGTGATTTGCACTGAAAAAAATCCCCAAAAATGCACTCTCACTTGTGCCACTACTTGTTGCATCCCCTTTTGTAGTAAATTACTGAGGTAACTGAGACCTGTATAATGCCTGTTTAATGTTTTATTTCTGGGCTAAAAAATAATAATAATTCAAAAAAAAAAAAAGGCCAAGTCAGGATTTATCCCTCCCACTCAAAAAGAACAAAAAAGGTTAACTGACCAGTCTCAGTGGGTAACAGCATAAGAATACAAATGTAGGGCTAGACTACAAGGCTCACTCATGTGGTTTGGCAATTCCTGTGTGGAGTCTCTCTATACTCAATTAAATGGTCTTTAGATTTTCTAAGTGTTCTATAAACATCATCTGACATTTGGGCTCTTCCTAACATATGGAAACAAACATTACGATTCTCACTGAACACTTTGAGTAACACAGAAAAATTAAGGAAGCCCTAAACCTGTGCATGGGCTGTTATCTGTTCAGGGGACAAGCTTCCATGGTGTCTCAGTTGCACATGGGTATTGTGGGCAGGTCCATCCTCTAACTGCAAGACATTTATATTTTCTTATGATTTGAAGTCCTTCTAAAACACAAGTGTGGAAATCTTTGTGTTCTCATTGAATTCCAGTGAAACCACATTGAAACTTCAGTAGGTAACACAATGCAAATGCTTAGGCAGGAAATACAGGAGGGTGAAAAATAGTGGAGACAGCAGAAAACAATCCCACCAAACAGGACTGGGGGAAAATTCATAGTTTTCCCTGGTTCAATATGAGAGCAGGACTGAGCACCTGACACCTATTTGGAAAATTTTTTGCCCCCTCATCATGGTGGCATGTTAAAGATAGGCAGGTAAGGATAATGAAACACTTTGGTGCTACAATTATATTATAAAAGTAATTTCCATAGCTAGTAACATGCATGAAAACATAGCAGAGATGCTGGTTTGACTCTAAACCAAACAGTTCTATTTTGCAATGAAAGATAAAACTCAACAGCTGTTACAAATCTGTTATAGCACGATATGAGACAATGCTGAAGCTGCATAAATATTGGTAAATAACCAATGGGAACTTTCTAGGACACTTCAGAACATATTTTAAGTTGTCAGCATGTGTTTGCCCAGCATGCCTGGCTACAAGGTCACATGAGCTTGAGTTTTTTATTTGTTCTGTACCAACCAGTACCAGGGACACAGTCATGGGGCCATCACTCAAAATTATCAGACATCTCAGCAGTATAAGAAGTTATGGAAGTATAATGTAAGCTCCACCTTGAATAACTTCTATCCCCCAACCCTACTTCCAAGCAAGACCTGTGGCAATATTCACAGTAAATAACTTTTAGAAAGAAAAAAAAAAAAAGGCAAAAAAACCCCACACCAACAAAACCACCAAAAAATCCAAACAAACAACAAAACTGAGTTACAAGTTATTATTAATAACTTCTTATATTGACAAGTAACTATAACCTCAGTTTATCAAAGTTGCACACTCCAGTGTTTAGAAGTGTTCATTTGTAAGTACCATGTTTATGTTTTTCTGTGCTTTAAGATCATTTTAGCTAGATATTTTGCATCCTTTCACTAGATGGCAATATTGCATAACATTCCAGCATAGAAGTTATGCTTAAATAAGCAAGACACACAAAAAGCCAAGTAAACTGTATCAGTGCATGAAAAAAAAGGGGGTAATTCAAAATTAACCTCAATATTTCATATTTCCACAATTTTTTTTACTAAAGATAGTGCTTTATTTTTCTTTGAGAAACTATGGTGCAGTTCTTTGTACAGCTAGATTCTGCTTTTCATTTTTTTCCCTGAAAATGATAGCAACACTACTGTTATTAGTTCCCATTGAGAAGGATTGACAATTCCTGTTTGTATAGACATCATAACTAAAAGGAAACCAAAGTCTAAGTGAAAAAGCACTTAATGTTATTATTCAGAATCATTATCACAGTTCCTTCAGGACTCCTGCTCATGTGGTGGCATTGTTTGGGATCCTTACCACGTGACCTTGTGAATCCATATATAGCTTGCTGAATTTTTCCTGACCCTCAACCATAAATCACATGAAATTAATTCTCTTGATCCTCAGCTTAAAAAATGTGTTTGTTTGCACTCTTTTCTACATCTTCACAAGAAATAAGTGAAGCAAGAAATATTAGATGAGGCAAATGATTTAACGGTTAAGGGAAGGAAAAAGTATTTAGAGAAGAGGAATGAGAAAGTTGCAGTGACAGGACCTGCTTATGAGGTGTGTTCTGAACATTAATTGGACCAGGAAACAGAATCCAAGTCAAGCCTGCATGCTCAGGTCATTAAGCAAAAGATTTATTTTTAGGTTTTGTGGTTTTTTGTTAGTGAATCTGAAAAAAACAAAACAAAACCCAAACTGTATGACCTGAGCAGGCAAGATGGAAAGAGCTTGATTTCAGATGACTGAACACCCACATGCTTCAGGCATATTTGCAGTTGGTAGGAAATAAGGTATTTAAGATTCAGTTTATGAGAGCTGAGAAGAACTAGTGCGAGTGCACACAACCTGCAGAGTCTAGAACTATTTTAATGATGAAAGCTGATTAAGAACCAGTCCTGATGACAGTAGCTTTATTTTCCCTATCCGAAGCTACTTTTCTCCACTGGAAAACTTCCACAGGTTGCCAAAGTAAAGAAATCTGAAAAAGAGTTCCCTACTTACCGGGCCACTGTCAAAAGGACTTCATAATTCTCTCCTTGGCTTTTAAAAAGTCATCTTGTGTGATTGAGATAGGATTGATTGTTGGGTGTTCCAGCTGTAGCATTTACTGTAAGAGAGACCTAACTTACAGGAGGGGAGCACTTCCTCAGAATTAGCAGAAGCTTATTAGAAAGAACTGAAGATAAACATGCCCTGGGGAGATGTTCCTAAGAGACAGCCAAACAGTTAATTCCAGTAGGCATCCAAGAACTTACAGTCCAGCATCGACTTCCTAATGACTGTGTGTGTAACAGCTGTAAACCAAGGCAATAAACCTTGTATTAGAGCTTATTATAAGCTATTCATTTCCTGACTGAACTAGAGGATCATTATGCTCTAACAGAGATGAGGATTTCAGATGTGCAGCTTTTAGGACTGTGAGTAGCTACTTCTAGATATGTATCATTAGAAGCAAGCTGCTGTTGTAACTGGCAACTGCACTGTACAAGCCACTTCAGATCTTTTATTGACCTTTCCTTCTATTTCAGTCTTTACTTAGATCATCACTGCTTTCAAGATACTTAATCTAATTAATTCTGAAATTCTGATTTACAAGCTCAAACTTTCTTTTTCACTTCATGCTTTTCAGCATCATAGATGCATTAGTTCTTTTTAAGATCATGGGTTTTTTTTATCAATATATTTTGAACTAATAATTGAATCTACTTTAACTCAAGTTCTTTCTCTCTGTCTTTTTAGTGGAATTTTTGAGGAGGCAACCCAAATTATTTACAAAGAAAATTCTTTGCCACCCATCAAGCATCAGTCAACTGCTGGCTTATCTTGATGAAAGTGAAACAGTAGTTATCAGCATGACTTCTGAGCAGGTTGCTTGGAAATGACTTATATGGAAGAAGGGAGGAAGTATGAAGAATTAACAAATCATTTTACCACATATCATGTATAATGAGTAAAATTCTTCAGCTGGGTTGAAAATAAAAAAAAAGTAGTAGTTATGAACACTCTAAATATCCTTAATTATAGGGTGGGTTTGTTTGGTTTTGGAAAAGTAGTATGAACAATTTCAAATATCAGCCAACAAATTGTAATTTTTCTGATCCATCAACAGTTGCACCTGCATTCATTACAACGACCAAAATACACCATCAAAATTATAACACATAGTCAAGATCTTGTTTTACAGAAAAGTTTACCATCCCAATAAATTAAGGATGTTTATGCAACTACACTCCTTTAGGAGAAGAGAGGACATTTTTCAAAGAGCCATAATGCAATTTCATTTCAGTCAAAAAAGAAAACTCACTTTGACATTCTTGATTTCCATTCTTGATTTTTTTTTTCCCTTGTGCCTTGTATAGCTCAATACAGGGGGGAAAAAAAATAAAATCACTGAAGAGTTAGTAGAAGTAGATTATACCTTCAAAGAAATCTCTAAGTCATCCATCCTATTTTTCAAAAATCCCATCAAATGTACATTTATACCCTTTTCTCTGTAACTATTTCCTTTAGTACACCTGTTCTTTCTACTTTTCTTTCAGGTGTGGCCTAACAATTAGACTCAACTTACATTCTGCATTGGAATATGTTGCTTTGACTCCATTTCAAACCCAATAGAGACACATTCATGGTGAAGACATTTCTGTTTGGTTTTAGGGTTTCTTTTTTCCTCCCTCCAACTACATCAGTTGTATAATGAAAGACCTTAACTCTACTTATAAGCCCTGTCCCTACTAAAGATCCTTTGTAACAGCAAAATACCACTAATATCTTTGCCTGGAAAGTGAAAAAAAATAGTGAAAATAAAATATATCTAATTATTTCTTTACTGCCTTGTGCAATAACATCATCCACTTGACCACAGACCAACACAAAGGTAATTGGACTTTTGCTCTCACTAATTGCAGTGAAAGGCTGTAGAATCTTCCCACTAATCAATTAGAAACATCTTTTGGCTTTTAGTGAGATTTTTTTATATGGACAATTCACTTACTTTCCTCATTTTGTCAGGAACATCTGTGCTGTGCTTATGCAGTAGTCAGGAAAAGCAGTCATACCTTACAAGGCTAAAGAAACCCTGGAGTTTTTGCACAAGATTGCTCCCTTCCATTTTATATATGTTCCAGTCTGCATTCATCTGTACTGAACATGGAAGACAAGTTACAAACTGTGTTTAAGGTCCTCTCTGTACTTGCTGGGCAATGAAATCAACACTCCCACATTTCTGATAGGAACACTTGAACTAACATGGCTTCACATCCCCATAATACACTGAAGAAATCAATGTCACAATAAAGATTTTTAGGAACTACTCGTTTGACACAGTGACCTTGGGCATATTATCTGCTACTGGATTCCACCTGTATAACAATCACCAAGAAAAAGCATAGGAAATGGTTGTACTATTGAAGAAATAGTTCAGTGACTGTATTCCAGTTGGGGGTTCTTCTGTATTATCACATCAGTTTCGGTCATGGAGGGTTATTTCATTCTAACACATTTATTTTCCTCACTGCTTCCTATTTTCTTATGGGAGGGAGGGAGAAGAGAAAGAGAAAACCTCATGAATTTAAAGGCTAAAGGTATGTTTTGCTCTTTTGGAGAGGTTAGAATAAGGTGAGGTTAAGGAGTAAGCTTAATGTATCATTTTTAGTATTCTATTTGAATAAAATTTAAATTAGATAAGATGTATACCAGAGTATTTTTGAAGTGCAAGATGCAGGATACTATTGAACTTCTCCCTTTGCTTATTAAATTGGTAACAGAATAACAAAGGACAAATACATCCTCATTTAAAACCATATTTAGTATGCAAATCACTAATAAGGAGAGTTTGCAAAAGCTCTGATGCAAATTGTGTATCAACTTAAAGGGTAAAGTAGTCAGAGGAAAAATGGTTTGGGGCTTAAAGTATTTTAAAGCCTTTTTACCCAACTTAGACATGCTATTTATTATAGCTCTATAACATCATCTTTACACCTACAAGTGCTTTTAGTGAATACTGAAAATGTTTTCTGCATATCTAACATTTACACATCAAACACAAGTGGTGAATGGGCATTCTGGTTGCAAAACACATCAAGGCAGCACTGCAAACCTCCGACAGCAGCCTCATTATTTCAGCATCCTGACTTGTGGCTCAGAAGACCAAAGGAACTGAGGATGCACCCGACAACCTATATTGTTATATATGGATATTTTGGTTTTAGGAAGTTACAGTAATTCAAAGCAGGCTCTAAGCAGAGCTCTCAAATGCGTCTTGTTAGCTGTAAATAAATGGAAGGTGGTAGACCAAACAACAGGCATGATGATGGTGCAGAACTAGGCTGGTGTTCTCTGGAGAGACCTCAGTGACCAAATGGCTGAGGAGCCCTCCCACAGCAATTCCCTTCCCTCTGTTCCAGGAGCCAAGAGGCAACTGCCCTTCTTCTTGACAGCACCACCACCAATTACACTGCAAGGTGCAGCTTCATCCACACTCTCACAGGCAAATCAAAAAGAAGAATGTGAAAACTTCACATTTCAAAGGGCAGTCAGACTGCCATCTCAAAACTTAAATTTAACAATTACCTGTCAGAAAATAACTAAAAAGGACTAAATTTTTTTTTTATCATAGGCTAGATTTATGATGAGTTCTTGAGAGCTCTATATAATCCATGATAAGGGTGTGAGGAGGGACTCACACAGCAGTCAGCTGATCCCATGACATTTCTTTCATTTAAGGTCAAAACCTCATTATTTCAACATAATGAAATCTGAAACTAGACATTGGTTTCAATTTGCCTCTAACCTAAAACTCAGCTCAGAACATAAAATGAAGTCACAGCTTAATGGCTGTACCTCAGTACAAACACCAGAAATCATGGATGACCAAGGAAGCAAATGCTACATCTGGTTTTTAAAGTAGTCAGATAATATTTGTTAGATTCTGAACCGAGTTTGATTTATTCTGTTGAGTTCAACACCGTTTCCTTAACAAACATCAGCTCCTTTACTACAGTAGTGACTGCTATCCACAACCTGCTCACAAGTTTTATGTATGCACTGAACTTCAAGGAGTTTTTCAAGACCAAAAATATTGTAGCTATTTTCTTATTAGAGAAACAAAAAATTGCACTAAAAAATAATTAGGATTAATCAATCTAACCCTAAACTCAATTTTGTGTGACTGAACTGTAGAACTAAATCTATTTCCTTCTTCCTTTGTGGACTTACCTGTCCTTGAATCGAGATACAAATTTATAATTTCTCAGAAAACGTGGACTATACACACCCACAAATGTAAGAGAAACTTAGATAAGATTTATTAACCATTTCCAGTAATAGGCACTTAATAGACATAATTGATTATTTAACTACTTCTAACAGCAATGCAGCATAAGCTGGTGTTGTATTGCTCAATGCCATTTTACATCACCACTATCTTACAGACATGAGAGAATACACAATCCTGACAGGGCAGTGACAAAAGGAATACTTGAACTTGGCTTTGCTAGCAGCTGAGGAGCATCTAACCATCTGGGAAGAACTTAAGCAACTCTGAGCCATCTGAGAATGAAGCATTTATTGAAAAAACAAAGAAAAAACCCCCAAAAAAACCCAAACAAAGCAAGCCCACCACCACCCAACTCTACTTGTGGTAGTTGGTGTGGCTTTTTTGTTTGCTTTGTTTTTTTTAAGGCAAGGATCTTTTTGGTGCAGCCAGTCAACATTTGTGTTCTTTCTCACAGAGAAATATGAATTTCTGCAAGAGGCTAATGAATATAATGCTCCTGCTGATCTTTCAAAGCCTTTATTGACAAAGAATATTTAAATAATGCTTCAAGCAGCAACTTTTTTGTGTGTTAAGAATGAATAAATATGCTGGAGAAGTCAATTAGTTTACTAGGGGCCAAGGAATGAGTCAAGAAACTGTCTACTACTCTAAACAACCCTCCCAGATCTTCTCTCCTCAGGCTTGGGCTGATCATGCCCTCCCAGCCCATGCTGTTCCTGCAGATTGCAAGCCTCATAAAAGGGCTTCAGTCAGTCACTATGTTCCTGAGCACCCTGGTTAGGAATGGTAAAGGAGAGCAAGTAGAACCAAGGAGACAGTCCACAAATCAAGTTAAACAGGTATCTTAAAGCAGCAATGTCGTTATATATTATGCAACTTTAAAGCTCAATACTCATGTAATCTTACCCACTCCCCTAAAAAAAAATTATTTAACATTAAAAAGTCAGGGACTCTAACCCCAAGTCTGCAAGATTTTCCATATCCTGCTGACACAGGCTGAGTCAGGCACTTCAGTGTCCACAGCCAAGTAGTGCAGAAGGGGATTATATCAGCATCACCCAACCAAACTCAGAGTTTCCTCACACTCAGTTACCCATTCTTGTCTGGTTCAACTCGGGCAGCTTTCATCATCATTGAGGGAAAATTTTGCATGCTCAGAGCTGCTCTCCCCCTCTGCTCCCTCCAAGTCATAACACTTGTGGTACCTCTCCCAACCACAACTACTTTTGGATGAGAAATTAATGGGGGCCAAGGTAACATGGAAATCCACATTTTAACCGTGTATTGAAGTGAGAAGTCTTGGGGTGTGGGGTGTTATTTTTAGCATTTCTAGCAATAGCTATGTTTTCCAGATGGGAAAGTAATGCTACAAAGCACAGCACGTATTTATCTCCACAAATTTCTGTTATGTGTCTGGCTGAATATTCATTATGAATTGATCAGTGTATTTTATTGATATGTCTCACACAGATTGACTCTGGCTCTTATTGCCTATCAACATGTTGATTCACCAACTGGTAGACTGTTTTATTTATCAGTTTTTTTTCAGGGCTAATATGTAGGGGGAGAAAAAGCTTAAAATACAACATGAAAATAACTTAAAAAAAAAAAAAAAAGAGAACAAGAAAATAGAAGAAAGCTCATCAAATACAGGATTCCATCCAATTCTCCTCAGTAATTGCAAAGAAGTTCATCGTTGTCCAAGCTTGGCCTAATCAGTACCCTGCAGTGTTGGCATTTCCACATTACTGCAAACAGCTTCAACCGACCCAGGCAAAGCTTACTGAGGCAGCACCTCCTATCTTCCCTCCCAAACATGCATAATGGAAATAGGGCTTATTTGTTTCTAAAAAGTCTGTTAACTTAATATCCAAATTGTTCTGCACTACATTCAGAAGCCACTGCCATGTCAGAACATCCGCCAGGCCAGTGTGATGAGGCTCAGGTCACTGAGGTTCAAGCAGTACTGGTGGCATTTTCAAATATAACTCTGTATAAAAGTATGTCTATTTTTGAACCATTTTGATAACTGTCTTATTATTTTTACTTCATTTCCTGCAAAGACAGAATAATACTGGCCAGCAAAGATATCCCTGCATGTTACATTACAGACTAAGTCAGTGATCCATGGCCCTTTAGTGTTTTCAATATCAGAATGCAGACTATATGAAGATCATAGATCATTTAATATTTTGTTTTATTGGTCTCTGATTCATTTTAACTAACATTCCAAGTCAATTCTTCAATATACTGAAACTATTTAACAGTAGTTAATAATTAACAAATTAACTTTGGATGGAAACTTGTAATTTCAACAGACTTCACATGTATTAATCTACCTCAGAATCAGACAGCAGATGGACAGGAATGAGTATGTCAGAACAGTCGTGAAGTGAAGCACTTACAGTCTGGTCAGAGCTACAAAGTTCCATACAAATCTTCAAATTAATCTTTTACAGGTAGAAAAAGAAAATATTCAGGAAAAGAAAATGGCAATGAGTTTCACCCTTGTTGAACACACAGACAATTCTCATTTTTACAGAATACAGTGAAAAAACATACAGAGAATACAGCTGATAGCTGCTCTTATAGTGGCAGCTAAATGCTATGGGCTGAACCCTATTTTACCTAGGGATTAATTAATGAGGTATTTAATTCATACCAGAGAGTCTTTTTCAGTTTGAAAGAAGAGGGTAGAGGCCCTGCATAAATGAGTATGAGATACTTAAGAAGAGTTGTGACCTGTCATTTAAGAACTTAAATTTTAGGGAGCATTTTTTCTTTTAGTGACACACACTGAAATTTATTGTCCTTTGCAATATTGATAACCTTCCAGGAAAAGAATGTGAAATGGATAAGGGAAGATAAAGGCCACTCTCAAAAAAATGCCAGTCTTACACTGATGAACTTTGCACTGCAGGACGTATCAATAAAATTATACAGAGTCAGTACAGCTTCATAATGGCAAAAGGAAGTTTGAATGATGAAAAGAACCCTGAGTGATGAATTAGCAGAATTAGAAAGCCACTCCCATGAGAACATGAGCAGCTCCTTATTCAAGTTTTACTTGATTCCTGTTCTTCTCATGCACCACAGCCCATCAAGCACATCCTTAAGAGGTGGGTCATCTTCAGTACTGAAAACACCAGGTCACTGTTCCAGACCAACAAATAAATAAAACTTACATTAGATTCCCAGCCATGCTACTTGGACTCCTTAGAGAGCGTGTATTCTCACTCTTGGTAATAATAATTTGAAATTGTTTAATTTGTTTCAGCTCAGATCTACATTTCATGCGAGAACTCTCAACCGTTTTACTGAAATACAAAAGCAGCTTCATGAACAATAACTAAAGTTTTTTTAAAAAAATAAATGCTATGATTTGACATTTTATGAGTGAGCAGCACTTAAAAGCAAGCACAGTAGAAGTTTATGCCCAGAGTGCTAAAATTGCTCACATATGATTCAGGTTTAAGAATTGATTACTATAGCAAACCATGAAAATCCAATACTTAATTTACTTACAAGGAATAAGTCACAAGAACTGATTCATTCTGAAAGGACACGTGTCTGTTGCACTTACAGAGAAATCAACAGTTTTGTATGGAAATAACATTTATTCATTGCAATGGAGAATGAAATCCTCAAAATATTTGGAGGTTTAGGTCTCAGACATTTCACTGCTCCTAGCTGTGTATTACCTTGCAACCAGACTGAACACACTGTGCATTTGGCTTTGCCTGACATGCCTGATCAGATCCACGTGGTCACTGTAGTCCTTCTAAATTATATATAGAATTTGGTGTATATTAGCAATTGTTTTGATCCTTTTTTTTAATTACTAAACCAGTACAATTTGGAAAAATAAAATCTGTATGATTATTTTTATATAATGTAGAATTGTGTCCACATCAAGCAGGCAAAAGGGATGGAAAGGTTCTGTTTAGACTTTCCCTGAAGAAAGGGTGAAGGGCAGAAAGGAATTCCAAGACTTCTGAGTGCTGGCCCAGCAAACAACCCACACCCACCTGGGAAGGGAGCTTTAGTAAAGCAGGGTAACAGTCCAGCCATTCACTTCCTAAGAACTGAAATTCTATGAACATCAGACTGCACACAGTGTGATGACTTTGTGGCACCAGCAATACTTCTGCCAGCAATTTTTTTCCTGTTAAAGCAATATATTTAAGAATTGTATTTCACTAAAGGTCAAGATTATAAGGACTAATTCAGATCCCCATTGAGCATGTGATTTCAACAGAGCTGTGCAATAAACTTCATTTAGAACCATTTGACTAGAGAACCTCTTCAAATCACATGCTCAGAGATATTTTCATTTAAAATCTTGGAATCTGATGCTGAAGATGCTCCTTTCATCAACAGTGCTCAGGAGTATAAGAATACACACAGTAGCTAAAAAATTAAAAGGAACTTCAGTGATTATCCTGAAGTGAGTCTTGTATATACTGTAAACTGTACCTCACTCTCATCCAACACCACTTCTACCTCTCCCAATTTGGCAGGTGACACAGGAGCTCCTGGTACATACTTCTTACTGTAACAGTAGTTTCTATCCAATTTAACACAACACACACAACAGGTCTGGGATTTAAATGTTTCTAATGTATTTTCTTCTGCTGAGGAAAATATAAAACACATATTAAAGCTTCATAAATAGAAATTTATTTTTTAAAAACTTTTCTTTGATTCTAACTGAATTTCACAACAGAGGTGATCTTATTAAAAATAATAAAGTGCCTCCCCAAGACTTTTAAAAAGTGATTGTTTAGACTTATTTAATAAGTTTGAAAATGCCATGTAATAAATTAAATATTTTCTATCCTTTTAAGCAACAAAGTTATAAGTATAGTGTATAAGTAGTATAGTGGCCTGGTCTAGGAAGTGGTGATTACATTTGAATTTACATCAGTAAATAACTTGAGTTTTCTTCCTGAAGTGTTGACATGTCTTCCTCTCAATGTGACTATGGATGCCTTTTTTTGACTTATTTTATCATTATAAAAGTGAAGTTTGGGAAGAATAAACATCCTGGTTTGTATTATTTAGAGTTAGGAAAATATAAGAAATGCAGAATAAGTTTTCCCAGATGTGTTAGAGGTATGATAAGGTTCTTGTTTTCCCCTTTAAAAAAATACACACACAATAACCAATGAAACAACAACAACAAAAAACAAACCAGAAAATGAGCTCATTGGGAGTTTTTTTTTAAAGTTTGGGTTAAAAGTCAGGTGGAAAAAGTGTACACTACCGATTGGAATCATTTCCTCAGTAGACTAGAGGTGTAATGGACATCACTTGAGTCAAGGGACTTCAGAGTTTTCAGTTCTAAAAGCACTTCATGGGCTAATCAAATAAGTTCTTGGGATATTCTGAAAAATGGAAAGTTAATACTCAGTGCTAAATTTGTGTGTTTGTGTATATCCATCTTTAATTACAAGGTTCTTCAAGAGTTCAACTTCAGCTGGATTTATCCACAGGATCTCGGGCAATATCCCCCCAGCTAATCTATATTAAGGATCATGTAAGAACATCAAACAACATTAAATCCTGTCTCCACAGCTACAATACAGGTGTATGTGGCACTTTGTGTACACAAAATGCCAAAAGTTCCAAGCAACAAGGTGTTCACCACGTAGAGAGAGACATGAATACCTCGTGTCATCTCAATTAGACACATCACACACTTTTACTAGGGTTATGGAAAACAACTTCTGACTGCTTTATTAATTTTTTGATTGGCAGAAATATTTAAAATGCCAGCTGCACAAGTGCCATTTTGTTCCTACTTCCATTATGCACCCAAAAAGAAAATAAATTGTGCACAGCAACGTTTCAAAACTGGATGAGCCAAATCACACCATTCTGGGAACAATTTCTGGATAGGGAGAGGATTCTCAGCAGATAAGTAGACATACAAATTTAATACCTTGCAGCACTTGTTTCTGCACAGAAAAAAACCTCAAGATCTGCTGTAGCTAAATATGGGATACATTTGTAATAATGTGACCACTACACCATCACTTTAAATGTCAGTATTGATATTCAGCATGATTTCCTATGTATGATGGCCCAAGTCAATTATAATGACAGATAGCATCCTACTGGCTTATCTGATTACCTCTGACCTTTTAACAGCTGCAGAAAGCCAAAACAGCCTGAAAGAAGAACTCATGCATATATGACACAAAGCTGGAATTTCATATCTGAGCCACAGTCAAGAACACATTGAATGTCAGCAGATTCCTGACAAAGCCTATAGCAAATAATTTCTTGGATGGTTTGGCACCACAACAGCCTGTCATTTATTATAGCTGAGTACTGACAGGAGACATAAACTTGATTAATTTTATATCAATACACGATATAAAAGTCATTACAACACATAGTTCATTTTAAAAACTTGGAATTCACTACCAAAGTAACCATTCATTTTGATTATTATTTCTTTTATCAGAAGCTTTGTTAGATGATTTAAGGCTGCATGGGCTTCACAGGGAAACAAAAATCATTATTAAGTGCAATTGTGTATATTCAGAAATAAAGCCTGTGCTTTTTGAACAGCAGATTACTAACCAACTGCTCAGAGAAGTCGCTCACTGTTCCGGTGTCCTTGCTCATCTCTCAGACAGAACTAGTCAAGGGTTATCTGATAGCTAATCAACAGCTTATCTTTGTGTTGCCAAAAACAACGTAACCATCCAACCCAAATCCTTTTAGGAATTAATAAACTAGATCCCAATACTTTCCCATGTTCTAACCAATAGTAATAAAAAGGTAGAAGTAGAATGAAATGAAGATTCCCCCTACCCCATTTCCAATGTATTAACTTCAGTAGCTTAGAGTTTGGAAGCAGCAGCAGTACGTTGAAGGTTATATTTGTAACAGACCTTATCTGCACACCTTGGCATTTATGACTAAATCACAGAACATCTTCATTGGCTAAGGTACAGAAGCTTTACAGCCCCAATGCAACCCAATCACCCCTGCTGCCAGTCATCATTCTGAAAAAGCCATCCAAAATGAAGCTGCATCAGCTTCTGATGATAAGCTGGTATTAAGTTACCTTTATAACCTTCTACTAATTTTCATGGATTCTTCTTCAAACTGCTAATATTGGTTAGAAACCATCTTAAATCCTCTCTACAAAAATGGTCCTAACTGAGCACCATGACAGAATAGCACTTCCATTGTTCCACGAGATGAAATCTCAGCCCTACTTGAGCAAACACCACAGTTGTCATGATCTTTAGCTGGACCAGTTTGACCCTTAGAAATCCATGACACCAGAAGTTACCTCTATTTGGAGTAAACTGAGACTTGGTCATACACTACAACTCAATGGTTCCATTTATTGACAAATGAAAGTGGAAGAAAAAAAAAAAATCAAGAAACAGAATCAAGTAACTTCTAAAATTTATGAACAACTACATATTAAAGAGAAAAGTAAAACATCTACAGATTTTGGAAGGAGAATGTGTGGTTCTGTCTACACAGGAACTATTGTTAAATAAATCTAATTCCGACAGTTGCACAGGCCAGACTAAGAGGGCAAAAACCTTTTGGGGCTTGCCAACACTTTTAGTAAATTTAATTATTCCAAAACCAGAGAGGTTTGTGAGGGTAAGGAAAAGCTAAAGAAGAGTACAAGGCTGATGTTGAGTTCATGAGTGGGAGCCAGAAGAGGGGCAAGGACAGATGCTGTGCCTCCCCACCACCTGTGGTGACAAGCCCCAGTGCTAAGGGCAGCATGCCTGGGGTCTTTTGTCTGCTGTGTCTGGCTGCTCCAGAGGAGGGGAAAGTCAGAGCAAGAAGGTGGGGTTGCCTACTGCTTGAGGTGAAAGACTGTTGAAAGCAGGGAGCCTCAAAGGGCAAGGGAAAAAAAAACTGCCTCTCCCTTGGGCTCAGAGGACAAGACTGCCATTAAACTGACTGAACATGAGCTGAAGACTGGGGCCATTACAAGGGCTGGGGTAAATCAGGGTTCAAAAAACTCTTTACTTATATTTTGCCTTACCTACTGACTTCTAGTTGCCTCTAAATACTAATTATGTTAGTCCATACTCTAAAATGAAAGCTGCTATCTCTTGGTTGCTTGCTTTAATTGAAAAATCTTTCTGGTCTCTTTGAGAGCTCATTTTAAGGGAGTCTGCCCAGGTTCCCTTAAAGGACCCATCCCACCCACACACCATGATCTTACCCTCAGCAGCACCAGCTGCACATTTCCTAGAGCCCAAGTGCACTATCATTTCCTTGCCCCAAGGACTCCACCCTGGCCTACATTGTTCCCACAGTACAAATAATGACACCTGATTCCATGGAATGGAGACCTCCTCTCCAATGAGTTTCAGAAAACTAAATATTTAAGAGATGGAAGAATGCAATTAGTATAGTAAAACATATCAAACAAACAATGTTAATAACCTTTATAAGCAGAGAGAATACCCAGTTTATTCAGCTATCATAAAACAAATATTAAACATACTCTGGGAAAAAGAAAAGACATGATATTTCTGTTCAGAAAAGTAATTAAAAAGTGAGCAGAATGGCTTGGCAGCTGCACAATAATCCCCTCCAATATCTCAAACAGCCCATACTGGTACAAGATGATCCACTCAGCATCACCAGCTAAGAATACTGCTGCAATCAACAGAACACATCCAGTTTACTTGAGTTGTTTCTAATACAAAGGAATCAAAGCATTAATAACATGAGCTTCAAGTGAAAATTTGACATATTCACATATTCCACCTAAAAACAGTAACTAAGAGGGATGCTCCAGAAATGTTATGGTGTTCTTTCAACAGCAACACAAGAACTTACTGATTCTGAGACCCAGTACAGCAGCCTCTCCTCAGGCACGTGCTACAGGAGAGGGCTGCTATTTGTAAAGCTCTGTATACACACACAGTAACATCTATTACAACAGAAAAGTCAATTAACCTGCTATCCAAACCTTGCTGTGGAGTATTATCTGCATGCAGAATAAAGTCAGTGGCAGCACGAGCACACTATTTCCTTGAACAGTAGGGAAAATGAGGATGGTTTGATCAATACTGTGACAATTTAAGTTTTGCTACCCTACTAGTGAACTGAGTAAACATTTATTGTGCAGGAAAGTATTTGAAACTGGGTAATCAGAGGAGAAAAGATCAGTTAGTGGCTTCCTAGGAAGCCAATCCCATGGTATATTCCAAGAGATGCTTTATAGAAGAAATGTTCCTTGAAAGTTTGGTTATCAGCTATCCTACAGAACACAGGTTTTCTGCTTATGTTCACCTTAAAGCTTTCATTGAAAGCCCTCAGGTTTTTCAAGACCAAAGAGCCTTCCCCCCCTTTATTTACATGCTAACCCCTTCCCCAAGTAAATGCCTAACCACCAGATGTTTTACCAGTCTTTTATAAACATAGAAGGTGGAGGAAAGAGCAAGCAGATGACAGTGGTGTCACAGCACAGCTGATTGCTTCTCTGCCCCATGCCAGGTGAAACCCACTGACATAGCCTGATAACCAAGTTGCCAGAGAGAAGAATGTTTTACACTTGCTGTGGTGCAGTGCACTTAGTGCCACAAAAATCTATGTGCTTCCATGCCAGTTTAGACACCAAATTTGGATATTAGGTAATTTCTATGAAAAATCTGTAATCTAGTTATTTTTTTGAGGACAGCTGATACAAGGAGTTGAGCATTTAAGTTTTGAGCTGTAATCCCAAGGCCTGCCAGCTTCATTTTCACATCAAATGCTGAAGTGTTCAAAACAGGGGATAAATCCTGAAACTACATCTAAGGTGGAAAACAGAAAATAGGTCCCAAAGTGCCTAACCAAACCTCATCCTCTTTAATAAACTGGTCTTATCTGCCAATAAGCTCTCCAAGCTTCCACAGAAGATAACTTCTCTTGTGCTTTTAAACCAGAAACCACAAGCCAATTAATACTTTGTGGAAAAAAAAATGATTGTTAAGGTTGTTTTTCAAACTCAGATGGTGGTACTTCACAGTAAGTGGACTTTATTTAATGCTCAATTAAATTTTAATTGCTTGGTGACACTGTTCATAATCATCAAACTAGCTAATGTTTATTAATAGCCATTTCTGATAGAATAGAGCACCTCAGATCTGTATGTGAATTTGAGAAGACCAAAATAAATCTGATACAGTTGCCAGCTGAACCATCACATCAAACACACCTCCCTTGCTTTAGTGCCCAGGTGACTTGAAGATATTTGATATCTCAAACCAAATATACTACATGTAATATACTGCAGAGATTAGGGTAGAAGCATCCCATGGAACTCAAAATCATTGCCACAGCATTAGTGAGGCTGCAGACAGCCTCACCTTAGTTACTGCTATCTCAAAACAGAGACAAAACTCAGCAGTTACCCAGGATTTCAGTTCCCTTACAGAGAAACAGAGACCAGATATGTGGTTAATGAAATTAGTCTCATTGTAACACAAAGGAAGGTTTTATCTTTAGAGAGAAGTATTTATTTCAACACACCTTTCCACATTCTCATTCCTATCCTAATATAAGTACAGGGAAATTAAGAAATAGGGACCATAAAAATTGACAAGAGAGAAAAAAAATATTTGAAGTCACTTCAGTGCAAATGCTATAAATCATCAAGCAATTACTACCTCACAGTAACTTCTTAACATTACCAGACACTTATAACACCCCCATCTTAAATTAACAAAGTTATTCTCTCACAAACAGACATTTTAATGCTCACCTTGCTATCAGCAGTCTTTCCTCACACATTTCCCCTATGGCAAACCCCAACCCTCCAAAGCAACTCCTGCCCTTGCTGCTCTCTGGGCATTAAATTTTCACAGCAGCTGCTTCTAATTGGTGGTTTGATGCTAACTGGGTGAAGTAATTAAGCCCTTTATCATTCCCTCTTGACCTGCTGCCTTGTAGGTCCTGTGTTTCCCACTATGGAGACCAGGCATTACTAGAATATCAGAATATAGTGTATAAGCACTTCAAGCATGGATTTAGTATGTGGACAAAATCTCTACAGAAGAAAATTTAAGCTATTGTCACACAGAAAAAGTTTCTAACTCTAGGCAGTAAGAGTGGGTAGCTGTTCTTTTTTCTTTTCACTTTTTCATTGTGGACAGGGGGACTGAGGCAATGACCTTCCTGTCTTCTGCTATCAGAACCTCACAGAGAGATGAGTGTGGCTCTGAGCACTTTGGTTCTTCCAGGAGTGTGTATTTATCGTGGGTAGGAATGAGAGCAGGTCATCATTGCTCTTTGCAGACAACCCACAGAACTCAACAGAGCAACCTTAGGGCAAGTCTTTTGCTGCCATCAGTTTTTTTGGGGTTTACACAAACATCAGCTGCTCTACCTGTGCTGTTGCAGAGCTTTGTCAGGAGCAGGGGTTGGGGTTTGTTGTGTTTTTTTTTTTTCATTCCTGTTTCACTGCCCAGTTGAGTAACAAGCCTAATATTTAGACACCAGAAAATTTGCTTTCAGACTGTGCTTTCCCCTGACTCTCCTGCATTTAGTACAAGTCCCTGCAGAATCCCCTGTGTGCAGTGATCTGAAGTGACCTGTGCATTTGCTTTCTTACTCTGGTGACCTGCCCAGTGTGTCCTGCTGGCATCACCTGCAGCACATTCACCTGGGGGTTTCCAGGTTCTTCTCATCAGGACTAGCACAATGAAGGTAGAAAGTAAATGGCCATAAAAGAACCTGGAGCTGAAAGGGCACAGTCCATACCTCTGCCCACAGTACATACATGCTTTAATACACAAGCAGTTACCATGACTGTACTTTTCATCTTTATGGTATAGCAGCTTGTAACATTATAATGACAATGATACATTTCCTGTTGGAATCCTTTTCTATGTCCTTTTTTTTGAGCCATGTTTCCTCTGGTCCTTCTGGTAATTTAAATAATCCCTTTCATGCTCTACTGTGAGCAACTTTTCTTCAGTTTTAGTTACTGGCTTTAAACCACGTCCAAAAAGCAAAATTAAATTTTATTCCATATTTAATGTAATAAATCAATTATTTGGTGAAATTCACATCTAACCCAGTAAATCATAGAATCATAGAATCATAGAATCATAGGGGTTGGAAGGGACCTCGAAAGATCATCTAGTCCAACCCCCCTGCCAGAGCAGGGTCACCTAGAGTACATAAAATAAATCATCACACTTTTCCAGAATTCATTTGGTAACATTTACTTATGAAATCATATTCTCCTCTCTTTTTGGTATGCACTTGATTTTCCACACTTGAGCAGTCTTGCTTGTATCAAGTATACTTCATACACGTTATTTGTAGCACCATGTAGATAAGTCTCAACATGAAATAATCATCTAAATGTTCTTTCCCAAAGGTAATGTCTTAATTGTTTAGTATGTGCTAATTCTCTTAAAATTGCCTCTTTAAACATTGAAAATAACTAAAAAAATCAAACATATTCCTTTCCAATCCTTGGCATACAATTTACAGAGATCAAAACTTCTTTTCCTTGAACACAGCACACTAGTCAGAAGACTGGATTCCATGTCGGGAGAGGAATCAGAGAGACACAACCCCCTCAGATGTAACTCCAGGTAAGAGCTCTGACAGGTGCATTGGACTGGGGGTGCAGAGGAAGGCACAAGGCTGAATAATTCACCAGACTACCTGCTGGGCTGTGGAGATGGATCTCAAGTCGTTGTGGCATTAGCTTGATTAAAACATGCAGGTTGCAAAGGGAGTGGAAATGCCTGAGTCTTCATTTTCAGCTGACTTGCCTGGGAGTTCCCTCCATGCCCCTGGAGTGCATTAATGCCTCAGACACTGTGATACCTGAGGTACTGCACACAAACCCAACAGCACGTAACACAGTTCCCAGCTACATTTAATTAGTAAAGCAAGGATGTCTTCCCCCCCCCCCCTTCTTTTAATACAGAATGATTGAACACTTGTCAACCTACAACATATTTCCAACAGTGCCTAAAGTTATTGTTGTAACAGAAAGGGAGGTTACCTGATAGTCTTCCACAGGGCTTGTTAACATTATCAGACTTGCCAATGAAGAGGGAAAGTTATCACTTGGGTAGAGGGTAAAGGAGTGTAAAATGCTGGTACTTTCCTTTTGGCAGCTCTTTCAATAAAGGTCTTTTTTAAAAAAAAGTCAAGAAAAAAAATAGGTCTTTTCAGTTTTCCTCTGAAGCAATTACAGCTCTACCTCCTTTATTTTTATCTAATTTCAAATGAAAATTAACAAGTATTAACTATTGATTGCTTTTCTGCATCATTAGACTTCATGAACTAAGCATTATACTGTCAAAAATGAAAACTTTTCAAATAAAAAGATGCTATCAGTAAGTGTCATCGGTTCTCACATGGGCTATTTCGTATTCAATTAATGAAAAATGTAAATACCAGATTATTTTCAAACCCAGCATCTTTCAATAACTTTTTGAAATGGAAGTTTGCTCTTTCAAAAAATTAAGAACTGAGTCTGCAGGTGGCACTATTTCTCTTCAGGAGAAAAGAGAATCACACAGCCTGAGATCGAGTCCAACACCTCCTGGTGAAACTGCTGAATTTATGCAAGGGACACAATTCTTAAGGAAAGTAATTAAACCAAACATATGTATGATATACACTCTAAATCTACTGATCTAGTTGCTCTAGACAGCATGGTATAGGCCATACTGTTTCTGTTTGGAGTGTAAGAATTTGAAGATCAAGAATCTTCAACAGATTTACATGGATTAAGGTTTAATGGATTAATGAATTTAACAACCTTTATTGACAAAAATTAGTTTAAAAGCTACAAGAGAGTGTAGAATTCAGAGAACAACACCTACTAAACCCCACAGCAGGGTTCATGCAGGTAGCTTGATGCAGGGTATGCCATATAATTCAGCACATCTCTACTGTCTTGGTGCATCATTTTGCCATGCATTCATCCTTACCTCTGACCAGCTTTTGAACAGGGAAGATAACTGGAAGTTTAGTAGCATGTTTTGACTCTCTGCAGACATTGTAGATGTAAAAAAGTATCTAATAAGGGAATTCTGATCATTTATTTAGTGTTGGCACTGCAAGTGCAAATGGTGAATGTATCGATTTCCAGCTGGTGACAATACAAACTGAAGGCCAAGTAATCAGCTTTAATCCTGAAACTGCTAAACATTTGAAATTGCAGAACTGTGCATTAATTTGCTGTTTTTAATGTTAATTTACATGCTGTTAATTAAGCATGTAAATAGGACACAATCACTTTTTTCTAAGGAACAGAGAAGCTTGAGATATTGTTACCTATAAAGCCCTTCTGTGTCTTCAAGAGAACAGAAGACACTAAAAAAGACACAATTTTAACAAGAGACTTGTGAATTACACTGCAGTGCAATAAAATATGAAGGGTATGAGTGAACTGTACCCACCTTTGTCTTCTCACTGCTCTGTGCCAACACTGGGCACTTTAGACACAGGGTGATGACAAGCTCCCCTATCCCAGGGAACGGCAGCCTCAGACTCCCAAACTTTGACACCCCTCATGTTCTTGGTCTGAAATTTAAATCATAATCTTAGTCACAACCAGCATTTAGGAAAAAAAATATCTCTTCAGAACAATACTATATGGAAACATGCTGTGTATTAAATGATTGAGCACCACTTCCTGCATGTAAATATACTCAGAAGTACATGGTTCTGTGAGATGTGATTTACAAATCTGGAGATGATATGGCAGTTCATTGCATATGGTAGGTAAAAAGTATTATAAAATAGTAGAATTATTATTTCTTTACCTTAAAAACAGTTAAAATCCAATCTATGGTTCAAAACAAATAATAATGTCATACTTTTTATTTTTCTGTATTAGAAAAGATGCCACATAAATGTGCCTGTATTCTAAAAGTCCATTTATTATAAGAATTCTGTATTACAGGAATTAGATCTTCATTCCATGGAAGAGCTCAACACTGGAACCTTACAGCATCTATATGAGTAATAAATTCACTAAATATTGCAATTTTGAAAATAGATGGGCAATTGCTCTACCATCAGACACTGGACAAGCTAAGTCTTAGGAGATTTCCTCTTCATTCCTATTCTTTGGCAGCAAGACCCTCAGAACATAAACAACCGTTTCTATGTATAAATATAAATATTTTTACTTTTAAATTTCCCTCTCTGTGTTTTTCTGTTCCTTTCTCAAACTGTTTAGATGTGGTTTACATGAAAGAAAACAAGCTTCTGCATATAGAAATAGACTGACTATGGGTTTGTATAACTTAAGCAGTTCAGATTTCAGATGGAAACGTAAAAATGTGTTTTTAAAGTACCCAAAAAGAAACTATGTTCTTCTTGATGTCACACGAGCATCACTCAGCAAATGCAAAATTAGATAAATAGAAACAGCAGCAGCAGAAGAAAAGGAGTGTTAGCCTCAGGGGAAATTAAAGGAGAAGTGCTATTCTCTAGCTGCACAGATCCTCATTAAAGATGCTGAAAAATGCATTTAAGGACATGTCTCAGTCTGCTACTTTTTCAGTGTATATCTCTTGCCTGCTGTTGTTGTTTCTCTAGAGGGCCCAGTGAAAAGTATCCTACAGTTTACAATGCTTTGGGGCCATTCCCTCCCTGGTTCCATCCCTGGGTGAGTACTTCTGTTTCAATGGCTGCTGTGAATAAATTCCATTTTACACACTTTGGTTCCCTGTTTTTTTTATCTATAAAGGTAGAGCAATGGGAAACTTCACTGTCCTTGTTCAGTAAGGACACAGAGAGTGGCTGAATGGGCAGAGAAGGAGACAGAAGCAAGTCCCAGCCACACCAGCCAGAGCCTAGTGTAAGGCAGTACTGTACTTACTGGGCAACCCACTAACCCCACACCTGTGAGGTAAAGTAAAAATAAAGTATATTTTCACCATGTAAACACAACAGGTAAATATTTTGTGTAGACAGAATCAAAGGTTCTTGTAAAAAAACCCATCAGTTTCAAATTAAGGGAAAGGAAACTCATTCAATACTATGCTGCTCTCATCAAGTGGGAAAGGTCTCCAACTTTCTTAGCAGCTGTTCTAGTTGTGTTTCTTGTTGCAGTTTATTGAGCAAATGCATTCTGAGAGCTTTAAATTGAGATTTATTTGTCCTTTTGCTAATCATGAATCAACCTTCCTTTAGATCAATTAACTAAATCACTTTGGAGGCAGCTCAATGCATTCTTTATGGATGAAAACCTTTGTTCTTTATTGCCCATAATATCTCTCCATCCCAATAAATACAATTAATAACTGGCTTGTTCACTAGTGTTTGTAACTTCCACTGCTTCACAGCAATTCATTTCTTACCACTTGCTAACAAAAATAGATTTGAGAAAAACATCAATATTAATATGTGCTTATATGTGCTTACGTTCTCCTTTCTGTTCTTTCAAAAGTACTTAGTTTTCACAAAGAACTTTATAATGTTATTACTCATGTCACTATAAAACATCAACAATTTTTTAAAAAACTCTTTACAAGTAAAAATATGTAACTACTGCAAGGCATACTACTAGCTCTTTTTTTTCCAAGAAGCATACATTTAAAAAAAAATTCAGAAAATTAATGTTTCTACTCTGAAATTCCCCACTAGAAAACCTAATTAATTACAGTATTTATTAGTCCAGGAAAGTATCTGGTCCTAATTTCATCTGCAGTTTCAGCATTTTTTCAGGACAGAGCTCTTGATATATTACATTTCCTGTAATGGTACCTAGATCCTTCCTTTCGTTAAAAATCATCCTGAGATGATAATTATTCTAGCTGAGGGCCAGGGATTCAATAACAGCTGAGACAAGGCAGGGCCTGCCAAGCGCCGGGCTGCTGCACTCCCGGAGCCAATTTACATGGAACCAAGCAGGCCAAAGGCTCGCTGGCCGCCTGCGGACGGGGTCCAGCAGCCCCACGCTCGGCGCTGTCATGTCAGCTCTGGTTTGCACTCGTGTGCCAGCCCAGATCCCCCCGTGCCC
>NW_008583365.1:9896-50665 GCF_000691845.1 Merops nubicus | reverse complement strand
GGTCAATAAAAACCTGGCAACCTCTATTCACCAGGCAGAGACTCGTGAAACTGGAGAGTTTCACTGAGAGAGTGAAACTGCAGCTCGCATGAGTCAGAACGAGGATGCCTGGATCATAAACAGGACTGCTTTAGCTGTAAGGCTGGAAATTAGAGTTAGGTTTTATTTCTCCTAATTTTATAGGAGAATATTTTGAATGTGTGCAACGTAGCAATAATGGGGCTCTAAGCAGGACTCTGCTTCTTTTCTCTGAGAGGGGCAAGAGACAATGAGGCTGTGATAAAGATGATGTGTCTAGATCCTGCTTTGTAGCTTTATCCTTGATGTCTCAGCCTCTGACTAGTAAATATTTTATATACTTAACTGCTGTGGCAGTTGATATCTTCTGTTATTCTCAAGTCTTCTAGCCATTGTAAGAGAGCAATATTCTCTACTACAAAAATGAAGTTCTTCTGTGGGATTTTAGGTTGATTGCCTAAAACTGGCTTGGATGACTGATGATACACAGACAGCATGGGATAGCTATGCCCCATTTACACTTGGGTATTCTTCTTTGTATGTAAGCCCTAAAACAGATTAAAAGAGTAACTGCTAGATATGTCCAGTTTCTAAAGTAATACTGTAGGCCATATTTTGATTATTATTTAATTTGACCCATTTTAGGCTGTTGAAGTGTCAGTCATGGGATTTATGAAGGCAACCACAGCATTTCTGAAGCTTACATGTTTAATCACCTCTTTTCCAGAAAGAGGGGAAAACAGGATGACAAAACACAAAGAAAGTGCTGTAATCTCAGTGCATTTGTTTACCTGTTATCAAATAAGCACCTATTTGCTTTAATTATCCTGTATTTTGAATGAGACAATTGTCTGAGATGCAAAATCCATTAACATCCAAATTTACTATTTTTTAAGAAGCTCCTATATATAAGGATTCTGCATAGCAGCAAAATTACCAAAAAATATCTTAGTTCTGAAATAACTGAAAGAATATACCAAAATAAACACATTTTTCCATTCTAGGGTGAGCTGTATCTTTGAGAACATAGTTAAGAGAAAGGCAATTTGAAAGAAATTGGAGCTTAGCTGAAATTCACAGGTTATAGTACTAGCCACTGAAACAAAGAAAACCAGAATTCACTGTCATCTGCTGACCACTTGCCCAATATAGAATGATATTATCATTAAAGAGGCAGACTTGCACTCCTCCCTCTGCTCCCACATCCCACACCAGAGACACAAAGTGCCAGACAACCAGAGGAAGGAACAAGTCAATGCTCTGACTCACCACAGTGGATGTGAAGAAAGGAGCAGCCAGGTGAGGAGCTAAGCCATGGGAGATGGGAGCAGCCAGGCCAGGAGCCCAGATATAGAGCAGGGACTCCGAGACAGCTCCATGTTCTGGCCCTGCCATCCTGGGAACTCCACTTGCCATGAAGAGCCAGAGAGCACTTCCAACAACCAGAACCCACACAAACTTTCCAGCAGGGTCAGCTCTTATATAGGCAGCTCTTGCCCCACCTCCAAGTTCATGTGGAAGGTGGGGGCACCTGGTGGGGATCTCCTCATCAGTTCCCACCCAAGCTGGCCAGACCCTGGGTGAAAACCCCTCAGGAGGGGCTTTCTTGCCTGGTTGTGGCCATCATCCATCTGCCAGCCCTCATCCAGGGCTGGGGGTTTAACCCCAGCACTTCACACTCTTGAGTGAGTTCTGGGAAAGCCAAATGGTGAAACTGATATGGAGCTGTGTAGTGTTTCAGATCAATGCCTTGAATTATTAGGACTAAGGGAAAAAAAAAACCAAAACAACCAACAAGTTGTCCTGTCCAGGCATAGTGCATGACAAGGGTTGGCAAAAATGTCTGACTGCCAACTTGGGTTTTTTTTATTCCCACTTTACACCAGTCCCACTTGCCACTATCTCAGCTTTCACTATCAAAAGCCTTAATTCTAGCTTATCAGGAAAACACTCTCAAAATAAGAATGCAGGTAAAGAAAACCAGCATTTAGAGATACAAACCTTTGTCCCAGTGAACCTGCACAAAGGTTTGCTGCATCAGTCAACCCCTGAAACTCAGAATCTGCAACCAGAGTAGATGTGTGATGATCCCCCTCAGAGTCTTCACAGTTTGCAGGCAGAAATGTTCATACCCTCTTTCAGCCTAGAGCATTTTCCAGAGAGGAATTAATTTATAATGATAACTATAATAGTCTTAATTTTTAGAAGATAAATGATTGCTAATTAGTTACAATAATTCGGTATTTTATAGCACTGTTCTCTGTGGATATCAAAACACTTTGCTAAGATGGGTAAGTATTATTATCTCATTTTTCACAGGAGATAACTGAGACAGCCAGAGGTGGAATGGCTGATACAGACTGTACACATCATTACTGGGTTTGGAATTAGAATTCAGGGCTCTGAACACTCCACTGTATATTTATGCAACTATTCTCTGTTTCTTCAACTTCAGTGATACCACTTCTGTTACCCATTAAAACCACAAGAATTCCATTTAAACACATTGAGGTATATTGCAATTGTTTTTAATCTGCTTTATGAATGTCAAACAGTCAGGAAAGTCAGGCTTACACATAAAACCAGGCTCATTTTCATCCTGCCTGTGTTTGTTGTTCTGAATATTTAGGTTTCCTTCCATTCAATTTCTGAATTTTCTGGTTTCTGGTAGTATTTTCCAGCTGTAGTATTTGTATAGAATTCTTCCAGTGTTCATTTGAAAGTGTTTTATTTGGAAATGAGGACTGTGTTTGAAATCAAAAGGCAGAACAAATTTAGAACAAGAGCAATGCTTGTCCATCTTTTCTTCTTTCAGAGACATTTATATAAGTAATCTATATGTTTGAGTTTTATATGAAAAAATGTGGATCTTTCCCCACTCCAGAGGACAGTTGTAACTAGTGAAATCCTGGCATTCTGAAAATGATAGTCTGAAAGATGAAAAATTGCTGGAGGGGTGTTACTTAAGCTGTTTAAAATTTTTTTTTGTTTTTTAAAAATCATGTTAATTTTATTAATTCATTTTCTGTGAATATAGAATATTTCTGTTTTTCTTAGAGATTAATCTTTCCTGATTCTCTGTCCAACATATTAGATGGTCTCAGAATGTCCATCTCCTGATATATTTGCAAAGTCCACCAGAAAGGTGGAGGAATAGCCTTGTCTCCCAAATAAATTGTCCCCAGTATATTAAAGAGAAGCCCCAAACCTGTAAACCTGTCTTCAGCTTCCCTTGTTATGCAATATTTAGTCTTTTCCATAGCAATGTACACACAGCCCAGAGTCCTAAAATCTGAACCAATGAATTCACCCTACAAATTAGGACACAACTTTGGGTTATCTGCATTTGTAGTGGACATGAAGAGCACAAAAACTTTCTTTGGGTATCTCAAACGTTTGAGTAGAAATGAAAACTGTCTAAATGATGGATGAAGGCAAAAAAACACTAGAAGTTCCTTTTCACCCCCCCCAGGCAAAGAGGACCCACCATCTTTTCCAAGGGAAGAGGATGGAGCTGATGAGATGGCAGCAGAAGGTGCACGGGCTGATCCCAGTGGAGTCCGTGAGTATATCCTAACCCACCACTCACCCCCTCCTTCCTAGTACATGTTCATCTTTAGTCATTGCTCTTGATGTTGCCCAATTTCATTTTGACTCTGCTCAAAGATGACCCCTTTGAGTAAAGTTCTGGGCTGACCATTGTGCCTGCAGTTCCCACTGTCCCTCAGCCCACAAAATCTCTCCCCTGGAAGTTTTTGCTGCATAAAGCTGTCTGTGTATCTAGTACTGGCAATCAATTTAACTCCACCACTCTCTTTCAGTCAGACCTATATTTTTTAACACTGTTTAATCTAAAAACCTCTTGCTGGCATCAGGTGGGATTCACCTTTCTCAGAGAGGAAAGAGGATCTTTGCTCAGGAGCTTGTGGGCCTCATTGACAGAGCTTTAAACTAGACTTGAAGGGGAAGGGGGATCCTATTAGCTTTGCCTATGACAAGGCAAGGCACATCCAGGTTAGAAGGACATGGTGCAAGCAAAGGCTCTCATCCTGTTGCTCTGAGAAGTGCTGGGTTGACTGGATTGAGTCAATCAATGGCCACAGGCTGTTCAGATGTTGCCCTCTACATCAAGAAATGGATAGAGTGTCCCTGAAGAAAAGCCACAAGCACTTTCAAAATTGTTTGGTTTCTAAAGCTGAGACCTAAACACCAAGCAAAGCTGAACTACTTCAGTGAACCTCGCTTTTAAAACAGTCTCAATATTTTTTTTTTCCCTTTAAATTCTTCAGTTTTGAGTATTCTCAGTGAAGTTTTTGAAAACCTGAGGGAGCACTTGTTGGAGATTGGTCTAGGACAAGTTGTCACTAAGACATGGTACCCCAGTTTTGAGTTATGGAGTGTCTATTCTCTCTTGAAGGAGGCAAGAAATGTGTGAACCCTTCCCTTTTGCAGTTAGGTGCAAGTCTCAGCAAGGAGTCAAACATTTCTGGTGAATCTAAATTTCTGTATGTTCCCACTTCTGAGGTACAGGAGATTTGGAAGAGCAAGATAACAGTGAAGTACCCTCAGAGGCACAAAAAAGTCCTGAGAAGGTAGAAAAGACAACCTCAGAAACTTTCTTCTACGAGTATGAAGATATATATTCACGGCCATTTGTCACTGAAGACTCTGGGATACCCATTAACCTTCTAACTCTTAAGTATCCTTTCTGTTGAGGCTGTAAAAATGTAAAGCTGAGGATATGAAATATATGTTCTTAAAATGATACTTGTCTAATTTGGAGTAGGCTGTGTGTGGAATGGGACAAGTTTGCTCAGCCCACTTAGCACAGATAACTCTATGCAGGCCTGTCATGGGAGATGGAGAAGGCACTGCCTGAAAGCTCATCTGCCATGCTCTGGGTTTTTTTTCCCCTTCTTTTTTTAGGAAGTAATGTTGGTTTTTAAATTGAGAGATTTACAGGCATGACTTCCCACCACTCCAGGATCCTTCTCAGCCTCCTCATACTCCACCAGCACCACGCTGCTTCTTCCTGATCTGCACGATGCACACAGCAGTGCCAGCACCAGAGAGGCCATGGGGGCTTGATTTAGTTGCCTTTATCTCATCATTGCCTTCATCTCCTAATTAATTTAAATATTACTTTATTAATGAAAGTAAAACACTTGTACAGCAAGGTGAATACCCCTGATGTCCAAGCACAGTGAAAGCATGTGATTCATCAGCTAGCATGTTACAAATTGTGGGTCTCATTATTTCTCACACTTTAACTCAAAAATACATATTTTTATATATATGTATATATATAGTTTCCTTCCCCCCATGTCAGGAGCTGCTCCCCCTACTGCTCCCCCTCCTTGCCTGTGCTGCTCCTCACCATGAACTAGGGTGGATCTTCAGAATCTGCTGGCCCATGGAGAGCTGGCAGCAGAGAGTTGTTCGAGACCTGCCTGTGAGACACAGGAAAGAATCCTGACCAGCCATGGTTCTGGGTGAATTTAATCTTCCTGTCATAGGTACTTTTGCAGAACTAGATCATGGGCAAGTTAATGTGACCAGGGAGAAGACTAGCATAAGAATATCCCCTGCAAAGCCCTCCCTTTCCATGTAGACACACTGGTGTTCCCCAAGAAGCTGGGCAGAGGGCAGGAGAAGAGCAGCTGTGTACCTCATACTTCCTCAGAGAACTGCCAAGGGAGAAGCAGGGTAAAACCCAGAGAGATTTCTAGCCTGGTAGAGTGAAGGAAACAATGCCCATCAATTAAGAGCTACAGGAAATCTTTTGCTAAGTATGGTCAGGTAGGATATGATATGTGGCTTGTGTAAGTGCTGGTGGGTTTCTCTGCAGACAGTCAAGTTGCTGTTGAAGACTAGATTTTCCCTTCTCTACATCTGCCTGTAAACATTTAAGAAGTGAGTTTGAAACTTCCTCAGTTTGATCTCTTGTCTCTAGAACAGTTCCTAGTGATCTAATCCACGTCTCTTACATTTTGTTTGAGAACACTGATAGAATCTGAATTCCTTTCAGCCCCAAAGGATCTGGCAGCAGCAAGAGTTGTGCCCTTTAGTGGAGAGGAAAGGGTGGAACATAAACTTCAGGAGGTCTTTCCTTGTACCTTCCCCTCAGTTTTAGAGGCTTGATATATTTTACCTTCACTGTATAATGAACAAAACTGTCTTCTGCCATCAGGCTTTTACTCACCAGATGGAGTATTCTCATGGCAGTTTTCATCTAAGTGTTTCTATCCTCTTAGTACATTTTTCTAGAGAGATGGCATCAAACTTTTCCTTCCTGAGCTGTTCTCAGACATTCTTTTGGCTATGACTGCACCCGAAGTGCAAACCTGCTGCCTATGGATGCCCAAACACTCATGTATATAGCAGGCAACCAAGTGGTGATCCTGGACCTGAAAACTAAATCTCAAAGTTATCTCCGGAGCAGCAGTGGTGGTGGAATTGGTTTCATCATGGTATGTTTTTTTGTTGCATGTTTTAGGATGTTAATCACTTTCTAGAGCTTTTGAACTCAGCTTTTTTCTGAGGAATCACAAGACACCTTTATATCTTCAGAACCATGTCTTTCAGGATAGCTTTTCTGCAGCTGTCTGCTGAAGCAGATGGCTGCTGACACAAATGCTGCTCGTGGAAAGGTCAATTAGTGGTTGAGTGAGGTAGGAACAGTAAAAGAATGCATGGTAAAGAAAATGGTGAAAATTGGTGAAAATTCTTTCACAGTTTTTGTGATACACAACGTGTGCAATACACCATTGTGTGTCCATAATGGTTTCCCCATTCTGTGTGCACAACAGCTTCATTCTGAGACTGAGCAATAGTTTGGCAGTTGTGAATAAACACGTGTACAAATGCAACCTAGTATTTATGGCAATATCTTTCCACTAATGAGTCTGTAAATACTCAATAACTAGCAGGGCAGAGGCAAAGGTGTCACTACAGCACGTAATGGGACTTTTGCTTTTTCAAGGCACACCCTACTAAGCAGTACTTTGCAGTAGGAGAAAAAGGAAAGAAGCCCAATCTCATCATCTATGAATATCCTTCACTGAGACCCTACAGAATACTACAAGGTAGTGTAAAAAGTTCTGTTTTCATTTTAAACAAACAGGCTGGTGTTCATAGATCCCAGCAGATGGAGCAGTGGGTCACTTGAGAAGGGAAGACAACCTTTTGGTCCTTCAAAAGTAAAATAGTAAACACCTGTTTCAAGCTTTTTCATTATTGCATGGCTGGAAACACTTATTTAGTAGAAAAATCAAACTGAGAGCTATTACATAGTGGAAAAAAAATGAGTGCAGTGAAAGCTGAGCTCCTTCTAGGTTGATTTTCCTATAGTTTCTTCCTCTTTTCTGTGTGTGCATCTTGGGTCTGTTATGTTTCTTCAGGTGGAACAGAGGAAGCCTATGTTTTTGGTGATTTCAACAAGGCTGGCACTTTGCTGGCTAGTGTTGGGAGCAGCCCTGACTACATGCTGACTATCTGGGACTGGAGACAAGAGAAGATTGTGTTGAGGTCCAAAGCTTTTTCTCAGGATGTTTACAAGGTCACATTTTCTGCTGAGAATGAAGAGCAACTAACAACATCTGGAGCAGGACACATCAGGTAAGTTTACTGATTAGGATTAATACATATCACCTCTGAAGTCATAATATGTAGAAGATGACTAAAAGGAAGGTGTTGTGAGCAAACATGGAGCAATGATTATACCAATTACTATAAGAAGAATGAAAAAGCTCAAATCCTTCAGTCAGTCAGCCAAGACTTTTAACACCTTTGCTCTGCTGGGCTTGATGTTGGTATCACTTGCTCCATTCTTGTCATTTAAACCAGTATTGGGGAGAATTTTTTAAGAAATATTTATATCTACATGGCTACTAGCTGTTAAAATAGCATATCTGCCTATATAAATCACAAGTTTGGGACAGCTTCATGTTCTTTGTTTGTCCTGTGTTCAGTGTTAAGGTATGGCTTGGATGTTACTGTAATAGAAATTATATCATTAAATTAATAACACATCTAAAGTTTCTTTGGATTTTAACAGAGAAATCAAATCAAACCCCAAGATTTGCTCTATAGTTTGATTGCAAGGTGGGTCTGAAATAGCAAATGTCTCACTGAGTCCCAGAACAAATATTGTTTAGGATACATTATTTATGGAAAACTGACAAAACAAAACCTCTTATAAATTTTCTTTTAAGCTAAAGTACTATGACTAAACTTTGACATAGATTTTATAACGTGCTGAAAAATGACCTTTCACCCAACTGTGGTCTCAAATTCCAGTTTCCAACACCTGTCTTAAATGGAATGTCTCCTGCACACACAGTGCAACATCTCTAATTGCAGTAGATGTTAATTTTTCTGTAATGCAGTGATTTAAAGTTATGTTTTCTACTATTAAAATCTTTCCCCTTGCTTTTTCAGAGGGTTAGTATAGGGAAATATTTGTAATATTTGTAGTTACAAAGCTTTTTCTCAATTGAAAAAGAAACCCTCAAGGTTTCCTGTGAAAAAGAGCAATAAATGAACAGGCCTTCCCTCAGAGGCACCCTGGGTAAGATGATTCCAACGTTTGAGAGGGACTGAAGAGTGTTTTTAGGTTTTTCTGTACTCAGGTTCTGGAAGATGGCTCTCACATTCACTGGCCTCAAGTTACAGGGAAGTTTGGGCAGGTTTGGAAAAACAGCAGTGACAGACATTGTAGGTTATGTGGAGCTACCTGATGGGAAGGTAAGTAAGAAAAAGTTCAACTGATTTTATGTTTCCTCTCAGGTTTTGATACAAGGTCTACTGAGTCAGTTGGAGAGTTGCTGTTTAATTCAAATTGATTTTAATTAGGCCTTCAATGCCCTGCTCTGAGAAGCTAATATTGACATTAATTTCCACAAAAGCTGGCTTGTTTTTTAATAATTGAAAAGTACAATTAGTATTGTAATTCCCAGACAAAAGATCTCTTGGCTTAGAGCTGAGGCTGCTCTAATGGGGTAGTGAAAATGTTACTGTAAAGACACACAAAGACTGTTAGCCCTGATCTGATTTCAGTGCATGGAAATTAAGTGACATTGCTCAAAAAAGTTGAATCCTCTCACCCTTTGCACCTTCTATTGCAAATATCTGCACATTGCTCTTGATTCAATGCTTTCAGGAAGGAAGCCACAAATGTTGACCAGCTTCTTGCCAGGATTCCTGCATGGCTTATGTGTTTATTTTCCTTTGCATTGAAGGTTATCTCTGGAACTGAGTGGGGCAACTTGCTGCTTTGGGAAGGGGGCCTCATCAAAGTGGAGCTCTGTCAAGCTGAGCACAAGCCCTGCCACAGTGGCCCTGTCAGCCAGGTAGTTCTGGATGAAGGAGAACTTGTCACTGTTGGAAAAGATGGCTTCATTCGGGTGAGTTTTGATTCTGCTCTGCCTTTAGGTGAGCAAATTTGTGGTCAGCAGGTAAATGTGACATGTTTTCTTTACCAGGGCTTATTTATGGAGGTAATTTTGCAGTGTGGTTTCTTTCTGAGAAGGAATTTTTTAGAACAGACAGAAGAGGAGCACATCACAGTGTGTGGGTTTTGAATCAGATAGTGTTCTCTGTTTAACAGCAGTAAATAAATCATCTTTTACTCTAATAAATCAAAACCATTTTTAATTATTCTCTATCAGCTTTCTTGCCTACATTCTAACATTTTTTTTCCTATGTAGTTTTGGGTAATCTTTATCATTTTCAGGCCTATTCATACATTTGGTGCTATTTCAAAGAATAAACTACAGCACTATTTGAAATTCATTTTCTGAGTATTTGCAAGCTCAGATTATTATGATGACAGAAATTAACTAGCATCTCAGAGACACATACACTGAAACAGAGGAACAATTAATAGAAAAAGCATCCTGAAGGTAACACATGGTTCTATAAATAAGGTTTAAAAAGTTTCTTCTCCATATCACCACTTTCTGATCTCACCTGTCAGTTATCAAGAATTTTGCTATCTTGTTTGCCAGCTCTTTAAGGGAAGACATGATGTATCTTCTGCTGATGTGTGAAAAGACCCAGATAATCAGTGGGAAGCTGACTGTTAGAGACAGTGGAAGATTTTAAACACCCTGGAGTTTATGTTGTTGTGTTATAAATTGATATTATCCTATCAGGAACATTCACTTGGTTATAAGGGTGCCAACAGATGCCTTGTCCTTATCCCACAGAGCAGAATGTAGATGTGTTTGTTGTCCCATTTTTTTCTTCTGTGCTGCCTCAGTAGGACCAATGCTGAGAGGAAGGCAGATAGAGTTTCATTTCTGTAGTTTTGAGGCTGCCATGTGCAGCTCTGCTGGTGCCAGGGCAGAATTTAAGCTACTGTTGTTTCAGAATTGGACAGTTTTTACATATACTTTTCATTGCACCCAAATGTAATAGATAGTAGGTGCTGATTGTCCCTGTTCTAGATTACATTCAAAGCAGTGAGGCTGGTGTGGCAGGCTTCATACCCTACCTGTAGAATCTACACTATAATTACACTATCATTTTGAATTTCAATATTATCCACACATAAAAACATAACCCAGCCTTCTAAAAAACCCATTTCATTTTTCCCTGCTTCCAACACTGTGAAGGTGTGGAGCTTTGAGACCATAGATGCTGCTGATGCTGTGGATGACACAGGATTACTAGAAGTGAAGCCTATGAATGAACTTCAGGTTGGCAGGGATGTCAGTCTGAGTTTCATCTCAAAAGTCCCTGACTCTGGACAGCCCCTGTGGTATGCTCAGGTAAGAGGCACTCAAGTATCTCTGTGAAGAAAACCAAAATGAGGGAGGTGATGTTAAGTGACAGCAGGAGTCCATTCTGGCTCAGAATGTTTCTTTTGGGTAGAATTCAATCATCATCTATAATATATGATACATTTTTTATATATATGTATATAAAACCTTGTCTCTAACACTGGAACAGGCTTCCTAGTGAGGTGGTCAATGCCTCAAACCTCTCACTGTTTAAAAGGCCTTTGGACAACACCCTTAATAACATGCTGTAACTTGGTCCACCCCCAATTGGTCAGGCAGTTGGACTAGATGATTGCTGTAGGTGTCTTCCAACAGAACTATGCTCTATTTTTAGTGTATAACAACATGTGAGACCCTGGCTTTCAGAGCCAGAACTGCATAAGAACAGGGAAATGTCAAAAAGTATCATCCAAGTCCTGTCTTGGACTGAGGGATGGGGTTGATAAGACCAACATCACCACATTCAGTCACTTCAGTTTCACAATGCTACTCATGAAAGAGTTTTTAAGCAGTCACTGTGGGCAGTGTTATTTCCAAATGGAGTTTGCAACTCTTCAAGTTACAGGTTTTGTTGTTTTTTCTTGTTCAGGACACCAATGGAGCAATCTGGAAGCTGGATTTGTCTTTTCAAGATACAGTAAGTTTGCTTTCTTTTCCTTCTGATTATTTCAATTCTTTTGCAATAACTTCTCTTAACTATACTGGCAGCATCTCCAATTAAGTTTGTGTTTTATGAAGCTGCAGAGTTGAAAACTTTATCCTTTTTGATTTATTTACATAAAGTCATTGATTATAATGATCATGCAGGATTGGAAAAAATAATTTCATCTTTGATCCCTGAAATTTTGGCTGCCAAATTCAAGTTACTTTAGAGGAGTTTTGTTCTCATAAACTGGCAAGAAAAGTTGCATGAATGCAGGAAAAGAATTCAGGGAGTGCTGATGTATCCTCTCTAGATAGGTGTTTGAAACAATCCTTACTGTTGTCTCTAAATGACATAAAGAACTAGGAAAAACAAGGAGAATATGAAATGTACTTCACATGTTTTACCTTGCTGGTTACTGGTGTTACTGCTGGAGATGTTTTTGAAGGAGAAATAGATGATACAGTTAAATTTGGAGCCTTTAATCTTTGCTCCTGACCATACTGAAGTCAATGGGAACGACCCTGTTGAGTGCAATGAAATTCTGTGGCAACAGGTAAAATTATGTTCCAAGAATTTTATGGTAAATAAAAGATATACAAGTTATACTGTAAAAACTACTGTAAAAACTGTATAGCAAACCCTAGAATTCCTTGGGTGATGAAATGACTTCCCAGGCAACATAAGCCCTAGGTTTGAGAGCATTCTTTGCCTTCAGAGCAACAGCTTTGTTAAAAACACTAATTTGAAGCTTGAAATCACTTAATGAAAGGGATTAATCTTTATTTTCACATAGAAAATGATGACATTTTAAATGAACTTAACATTGGTGTGCCAATTTTGCTGACATATGCCAAATCTTGCTCACCCAAAAAGCACCTCTCTAGATTTTACAGGTTTGCTGTAGGTATGGCTGGTACTATCTTCCAAGTGGAGCTCCAGAATGCAGCTGAATTTCTGCTCTCCTGTTTTTGCCCTGCAGAGCTGTGACCCAGAGTGCCTGGCTACCTTTCACTCTGGAAGGATTGAGGCCATGAGTGTCTCTCCTGTCACCTACCTTATGGCCACCACTGCTCTTGACCGTAAGGATGCTACTCCCTTCATCTCATTCCATGTAATGCTGGGTTTGGAACTACTCCTTTTGGCACTGAAGTTGTGTATTTACTCTTTAAAAATCACTCTATGAACAATTGTCACTCCTGGGATCAGTTCTTTAATAGTTAAGGCAATTAATATTTGGATATAATGCATTAAGACTGCTTCATCTTAAAAGCCTGGGGTTTGAACAAGTGAAGTTCTCAGTGGGAAACTAAATTCTGTTCATTCTGAGGGAACTGCTGAAGAGGTGAGATTTGCTTTGAATATCAGCACTCTTTTGAAGGCTCTAGATCAATCTGTGTTGGGATTTATGTTCTGTAAGGAATCATGCACATCTTTAGCATGGAGTAAGTCATTGTGAATATTGTTATGGCTTTCTTAGAAAATGCAATAGCTATCATACTCTGAACAACAGCTAACGTGTGATTATGGTTCTATTGAGCTGATGTTGCATTTTAAGCCTCTCACAGTCAGCTTTTTCCTGCTTTGAGAGAGACCCACCAGCCAGAACGTTAATAATGTCATTTACACTTCTCAGAAAATGCTACAAGGTCCTTAATTCAATTCTTGTCAGCAGTGCCTTGTCATTTGTCTGTGTTACACAATCTACATGCTCTTCTAGCCTGAAGACAAACTCCTACCAGTTGAGCAAATGACACTTAGGATATATGCCAGCTGGAATGGAACTCTGTGCAGAGCAATATGTCTGCCAATCTGGTAATTTCACCTCTGGTGACACCCACTTTCCTTTGGACAGTCTCTCATTGAAATATTTTCCTCCCTAGGCAATCCCAAGTGGTAGCACATCCTATTTTCCTACATTGCCAGCACAGATTTTCCTTACAGTATGCCACAATTCTGTGTTTACTTGAAAACTGCCCATGGTGGTTAGACTGGGACTTGTTATTACAACCCTTACCTCTTGGGAGCATACAAGGTACAGTGAAGAAAGTTTGTCTTATTCAAGAGCACCATGCTGCCTGTGGTACTCTGTAACCACCAGCTGCATCTTTCCAGGCAGGTGTTTGATACTTAGAAAAATGAATAACATTCTCCCCAGCTTTTAATTCAAATAAATAAACCTTTCTCCATAAGCCTTGCAAGAAATAACTCCTTACTGTCTCCTTTCCACACAGGGTCAGTACGTATCTATGACTTCAGCAGCAACTGTCAGCTGAGTGAAATGAAGTTTAACCAAGGAGGAACAGCACTGCTGTGGGCACCTCCTGTTGTGAGTTTTTTGCTACTTTCTTAACAAAAATTTTAGGGAATTTTTGAGACCTATGAAAGCTGCCAGCACCAATAAGGTTGCTGACCATACAAGACTTTAAAGAAGTCACTGCTGGGCCACAGTGGGATTTACTGTATATAGTATGTACACTTTGACTATACTGTGGGTTATCAGGTGCCCTATTTTGTTTTCCTGGGATTCTAAAATCCAATCTCAGTGTGCAGACCCAGGAAGTTGTCTTAGTTTATAGACTAACAGCTTCTATTTAACCCACAAAGAGTAATTGTTAATTAGCATGAGTTAGTTAACACATTTTGAAACGACAGCCCAGACAATCCACAAACATTTGGAGAGAAATCATGAAAAACTGTTACCAGGACTGATCATTTGTGGAGTGTGGAGTCTATCACTTTTAGACATATTTGCTAATTTTAATTAACATAGTAGCTAGTTTTCTTCTTGAGGAAACATTGCAAGCCTGGTGGGTTAATTAGAAGCAAATTTCTGGAGGGAAATGCTTCCCTGAATTTCCAAGGTGAGGGTAATGCTGGGACAGTGTGGCAGGAATAACCCCAGGCACCAGTACAGGCTGGAATCTCACCAGCTGGAAACCAAGGGGAGTGTTTTAGGGTCCTGGGGGGCACCAAGCTGCCCATGAGCCAGCAATGAACCCAGAGTAGTCCAGCAGCATCCTGGGCTGCAGTGGGAAAGGTGTTACCACGTGGCTGAGGGAGGTGATCCTCCCTCTTTGCTCAGCACTGGGGAGGCCACATCTGGAGTGCTGGCTCCCCAGTAAAGATGAGGGAATGATGGAGTCAAATGCAGAACCATGAACTTGAGGTCCATGAGGGACTCCTCTGGGTCATTTCCTGAGCAGTGCTGTCATACACCTGCATATTACAGGGGGGCTTTTTAAGATGAGACATCATGGGCTGATCTCCCCAGAGAATGGGAAGACAGTCACCCCCCATCTACCTTCTTGATAACAACTTTTTTTTGTATCTCAGATCATACTTTGGCTGATTGCTCCCAGAGTTTAACCATTCACCTCTTTACACAGCAGTTCTGCTGGTCTCATTCCTCCTGTACATGAATATTGACCATGCCTGCAGCTGACTCAGCTTGTAAATCCCTGCTGGGGAGGGTTAACATCAGCTAAACCTGCATGTCCAGCTAGACCCTGCTCAAACACAGGCTGGTTTCTGCCAGTTCTTCTCTCTCTCAGGCCAAGCCTATGTTGTTAGCAGTTGGCTTTTGTACAGGGCCCATGGTAAAGGCTCCATGCCTCCCTTTTCCATGCTGTCCCTGCTGAAAACTACTTTAGATGGAGTCAGCCAGATCCAAGCCTGTGCCCTCACGTCCTCAAAAATCCTGCCCACAACATTGTATGCAGGGTAGTGTAATAATTGCTTTTTTAGATTTCCATTGTTCTTAAAATAAGAAACTACTGATATATTTATACACCAGGGTGAATTAGATCTTCCTCAAGCATTAAAACCACATCCTCATTAACATTTCCAGTCCCACTGGCATGTTACCAGTGAAAGAATACCCCACAGTCCAAACCAAACAATATCCCCCAATCCTCCCACTCCTTTACAGCAGCTGATTAGAGAGAATAAAGAAAACTTCCCATGTATGAAACATTCTTTGTGCTTTTGCAACACTTCCAAGTAACATGAATTACAAGTTAACACCAGGGCACCCACCACACAGATAAGAATTCTGAGCTCTCAGATACACTGTGATTTTTTTTCCCCTTCATTCCTCCACCCCAAGGTGAATCCTAAAGGAGGCCTGATTGCTGTGGGCTTTGAAGATGGTGTTGTCCGTGTGATTGAAGTCTATGATCCCCAAGGACTGCCCGTGCTTGCAGGACAACCCAGGACACAGAAAGCAGAGATACACCTGAAACAAGCTTTCAAACCTCATTCTGCTGCAGTTACAGCCTTGGCATATGAAGGAAAGGGAGAAGTGCTTGCCACGGGGGTATGTGTCACTTCTGATGCTTCTTTTTTATCAGTCCACAAATGTAGAGATGATTAAAAGAGAGAAAGTTTGATTACTAACACAGTTCTGTTCCTGCTGTTGGTCACTGCCTGTAGTTCTCTGCAGTGCTGGGGGAAGAGGAGGATCTGTCTGCAGTCAGGTTTGTTTCCTGAAGGAAAGGAACCATGGAATTCATACAATTAATTTTGTGAATTACTGGACTGTTTAATGTCAATACTGCAATCCCTTTTGGAGATGGATTTGGTTCATTTTGGGCTTAGTTTAGTGGTATCCTGGAATAGTCAAAGCACTTCCATTGGAAGAGTAAAAGCATTTTATGCCAAAGTAATAAATCTTTCAAATTTTTGATTCAGTGATCATCTTTGTTGTTTTTTTTCTCAGAGTAGAGACAAGACTGTTTTCTTTTTTGCTGTTGGAGATAAATATGAGCCAATTGGGTTTATCTGTGTCCCTGGACCTGTGCAGGCATTACAGTGGTCTCCACCTTCTCATGTGAGTAATGAAGGTTTGTTTTCTTCCCTTCCCTTCCCTACAGTGTTAAAATGTCATTTTGGAAAGAACTTCCAGTGAAAACAGATGAAGATCTATGACCCTAGTCATGTTTTTTATGGACAATACAATGTTTTGCTACTTTGTTGTTCAAGCTGCTTCAGCATGACAGAAGTTCTGTGCAGCTGCATCTCTGATTTGGACACTTTGGACATATTTTGGGCTAAAAAAGCACAGAAACATAGGCAAAAAAACCAAAGTTTTGCTCAGCTTTTTGAGTTCCTGCCTTGAAGAAACAAGCTTCTGCCTTAGCTGTCAGAAGCTTTTAGTCTTCTTTGATAAAAGAGCTGGATATTATTGCCTGTGCCTCTTGCCCACATTAAAACAGGCTTTTGCAAAGCTTTTGGACCACAGTAAGAAAGCTTTTGGGTGCTCCTTGGAGTTCTGATGTGCCTCAGTGGCATATTCAAATAGATTCTTGCTCATATTTTAAAAGTTTTATAAGGTTACAGTTGCATCTGAAATTTTGATGGATCCATTATTCTTATTTAGAGAGGAGATTGTTCATTCTATTTAGACACTGAGAAGATGGCCAGCAAGGTGTGTTACACTGGTACAGAGAGGCAAAGCTTAGATGTAAGAGCATTTCAAGTTAAGGTTTCCATAGCAGCTCTAATATGCCTCCTTTAAATTTGAAATTAAATACAGATTTGCCTTTAAAAATCTCAAAGCACTAAATCATTATTACCCTTACCTTGTCTGTGCTTCCTAACTTTGCATTTTAAAGGACCTGGCAGGTACCACCAAAGAGTAAACTCAGAGCTAAACAGCATTTGGCAAGATTTCAAGCTGAATCATAAAGATATAAGGGATATATTAGTGTAGAAATATGTGAACTTTCAAGCAATTACCAAAACAAAGCCTCAGCTCCTAACTTTGGTTGAATTAAAAGATGGATCTGACTCAAAACTCCCAAAATACCATCCTGCTGCCCCCAGGCTAGCCAGTGTCAGAATGAGAGCTGTTTGGTACAGGGCAGGGACTTCTTCAATTCCTTGGTTTTGCCTAGGACACAGAGTATAAAAGAAGCTCCCCAATTTCTGATGCCCATTTTAAAATGTCCATTTAAATTAGAGCACAGAGTTAATGCCTCCTGCCTGGAGCTTGGCTTTGTTCCTGTGCATCTTCTGACTAACTTTTTCCCATTTCTCTCAATTCCATGTCTACATCTGCCCTATATTTGTATTTTTTTGTGTGTTTTTATGCAGGCAAAGAGCACACTGCTCATCCTTTGTGAGAATGGCTTCGCTCTGCAGGTTCCTGCCCCTCTTCCTGGGGAGCAGGAGACAGTGTCCACCTATCAGATCAAAAACCTGCCAACACAGTACTTCCATTTTTCTAGTATTAAATCCCAAATCAAGGTAAAGAACTCTCCTGTGGAGGAATTCTATGTTCCTCACATGCTAGAGGACAAAACCACCCAAAATGTTTTCTAGTCCCTATATTATGTGCCAGGATTTTGAAGGAGAAGACCAGGTAGAGTCCATTTGTGGCTGAGTTTCAACATTTGAAATGACAGGTTGTTGTTTCTTTATTCAAATAGAACATACATCACACTGAGAGCATGATGTGCATTAGAATTAACAGGTAGCATTACTGAAAGGGAAAGGTAGTATAGCACTTTATTTCTTAAAACATTTTCATTTGGTAATTTGTAGGAAAAGTACAGGGTTTGTGTTTGATGTTAGCCCTGGAGTCCAGAAGTTTATATTTAATTTAAATAATGAAATAGATATTTATGTATTTTTTTTCATATAAGCATTGTAACAGCTTTAAAGGCATGGTTTTTATTTTTGAAGGAGAACTAGCATTTTAGAAAACATACAGGGCCAAAGGAAAAGAGTTATGCCAGTCCTCAGCTATAGTTAATTCTGTGAAATTAAAAAGCAAGCTGATGTTTTTGTTAATTTTAAGTCAAAAGAGAAGAATATTATTGAAAAGCACTATAAATCCTTAAAAACCAAAAAGGTTTCTACAGAGATAAAGAATATTAAGTGATTTATTTTTCCTCCAGGGATAGATCAATAATTAATAAGCTGCAACAAGGATGTTTTAAATAAGATGTAAGGAAAGATTTCTAATGATTAAGGTAATGAGATAGTTTGTGTAGGCTGTAGAGTCCCCATAGCAGACTTTTAAAGGGCAGGTCAGACAAACACCAACTGATAATATTTAAGGTTTCTCTGATTCTGCTTTTGGGCAGGAGAATGCTTTTTTTTGAGATCCTTTCTAGACTTTTCTCTATGATTTGCTATCTAATATCTTCAGAGGAAGCTTCTGTTTTAGAGAATGTTTGATATTTGCTGCAGAAGGCTTGAATGGAAAGGAGGTTTTTAATGTTTTATATATCTGCAAATGTCTCCCCTTCTTTGCTCAGAAGAAGTCAAGTCCTTTACAGCTTCTCTCTTTTACTCTACACCAGTGATGCACTAGAATCTTGGAATCTGAGTTCAGCTTTCCAGAGCTTTTCTTTCTTCTGGGCAGGTTTGTGAGTGTTGCAGAAATAATATGCTCATAGTGGTTAATATTGGGAATAATCTCTCTGAGAAAATACTGAAGTCTGCTTCTGATGCAGAAAGGTTTGTTTCAAAGGACCACCAATTAAAATTGGAGAAGGGAAAGGGGGACATTCCACTGGGGATCCCTGTGAAGTTGGGTTGACCTCTGCTTAGCTGATGAAAAAGAAGATTTTTCTAGATGTTCTCTATATATAATGCCAGGACCACTCTGGATTTCATATATGAGACTCCTTCAGTCAGTAATGTGTGGGAGTGCCTTGGTTTCATGTCTCTGTGTTTGTCTCCTTGTAACAGCTGGAAGAAGAGATCGCACTGAGAGAGAAAAGAAAGCAGGAGGAGGAGAATGCAGAACTTGAATCACTAAAGCAGGAAAAGGAGATAGAAGAAGAGCCATTGCCACCTCTCTACATACCAGAGGAGCCCAGTCCCATCCTCTGTGGGTTTTACTCAGCACCAGGAAAATTTTGGCTTTCCTTGGTAAACCAATTTTTATGTTATGTTGATGTGATTACAAGATGTGACAACCTTCCCTTCACAACTTGGTGCCTTAGAAAACTGATGATTTGAAACTCACCATCTCTAGGATGTGGATTTCCTTCACACTTGGCAGTGATCTTTGTGGAGTAAATGAGCAGTGTCACTCCAATTCATATTTCCAACAGCTACACTTCTCAGTGGTGCCTCAATGGGCACAAGGACCAGGCTGTTCCCTCACAACCAGAAGGCACAGTCTTAACATATCAGTAGGGTGGCTTTTAATGCCAGTGATCATGATAGATTTTTTCTCTGTAGGTAAACAGGATCTCCAGATGTGTGGAAGGAGCATTTTCTAACTTCCTGTAGAAGCTTAAGAAAGGAAGAATTATCCTAAAAGCTGCTTGTACCTGGTCAGCTGCTTCAGTGTTCTTCTGTCACCATTTCTTTATGGCCCTTCTCTTTTTCAGGGTGGATATGACTCAGGGTTCCTCTATCACTGTGAATTCTCACATGATCAGGAAGAAGATCCTGAAAACAGGAAGGATGAACCCTTTGAAGTGATCCCTATGGAGGACACTGACAACAATCCCATCCACCACATCTCCTTCTGGTAAAACAATGTAACAGATGGCTTTGTGATAGAGCTGGATGAAGTTGAACTTGGAAGAGAGGAGGGTACATTGCTCTGTCACTTTTTAGTCATGGCTCAACTCTAGTAGGCAGGAACCCTCTCTGGTTTTCTTGGCACTGAGTTTCACTTAAAATTCCTAGTGGACACAGTGGGACGTTGTGAGCTGTGTGAATTAAATTGGTGAACTGTTTTCAGACTCCCAGTGTTAGGTTCCCTGTAAGGCTGGGTGTGTTCTGCACCAGTTCCATCATACCCAGCAAGTGCTGGAACATTCCTAAGTAGCCAATTAGCTGGAAAAAAAAAATGTGATAGTATCACACATACTTTATATGATCCAAATACTTTGCTCCCACCTTACACACTTGGGAAAGCTGCATTTATTAAGCTAGATTAGCTCTTTTCAAGTCTGTTTGAGCTGTGGGCTTACTGGTTACAAGCTTCCTGCTGTTATTACTGTTTCTCTTTGCTCCTCTGACAGCAGCAGCAGGCTGCTGATGTTCTGTGGGATGCAGGATGGTGCTCTGCGTGTCTATCCTCTCCAAGATGAAGACCTCTCAGTGGACACTGTGAAGGAATACTGGTCCTTCAATGTACATGACAATGATTATGGCCAGATCCAGAAGATCTGTTCTAGTTATGATGATAAGTTTCTGCTTACTTGTGGTGGAGATGGAAACATTTTTTCTTTCAACATCTTGTCTCCAGAAGACGTTCACCAAGAGTTAAAAGCCAAAATCCCCTCCCCTAGGGTAAGTTGCAGCCCTCTTTCATGGAATCAGGGCTATGTACTATGAAACTACAGGTCAATTATTTGACATCATAGATCTTCCATTTGAAAAGCAAATCACCTTTAGCATGTTTGAACAGATGACAGTGGGACTCAACCATTCATACACAAGAAGAGAGAGAGGTGTCAGCACCCCACTTTCAACTCACCCACTCCCCAGTTTAAAAAAATCTGAGTGCCTGAATTAAACAAATAACTTAAAGGAAACAGTGAGTCCTGTTAAGTAAAAAAGTGCTATTATGTACAATAATAGCACTTTTATGTTGGAATTTATTCTTTACAATATGTAGTACTGAAATCAGGGCTATGTACTATGAAACTACAGGTCAATTATTTGACATCATAGATCTTCCATTTGAAAAGCAAATCACCTTTAGAATGTTTGAACAGATGACAGTGGGACTCAACCATTCATACACAAGAAGAGAGAGAGGTGTCAGCACCCCACTGTCATCTCACCCACTCCCCAGTTTAAAAAAATCTGAGTGCCTGAATTAAACAAATAACTTAAAGGAAACAGTGAGTCCTGTTGAGTCTGTTATGTTATAATTTATTCTTTACAATATATAGTACTGAGAATAGACTCAAAATAATTCTCTTGAACTAAGTGAATGATGGCAACCTGTGATATCAGAGCCTTGCTGTCTCCAGCATTACAAGGAGTGATTAATACACAATTATAAAGCATATATAGTTTTATAATTTTGAGGCTGTAAGTAGCTCTCTATAAAGATCTTTATGGTTGATTCCTATTGTTCAGGGTAACAACACTGCTTAATGACCATCCTAATAGAGTTTTCCCTCTATCAAAGTATATCTCCATTATCTATTCTAGTTTTAAGTCATGTGGAAGACTTTAAAAATTCCATCTTCATTAAACTTAATGAGATTCTTGAGAATGAAATACAAATCCTCTGAAACTAATTGAGTTAAATTACAGATCAATTTAGTACAACTGTATTCTCTGTAGGGTGATAGGCCCCCCTCTTTTTTTTTTGAGCATGATTGCCTAGGGAAATGAGGCTTGTGTGACTGCAATGTCCATCCATCTGTCATTCTTCACAGCTAATAATTGTGAATCCATTATTCAGCAGAAGCAAACCAGATTAATTACACATATAACTTGGAATCAGTCCAGGATATGTTGTCTCTTGTCAACATGGCAGTGAGGGGAGACAAGAGATTTGGGGTTGGGGGGGGTAGAAAACCAAAGATGTTATGGGGCAGAGTGAAGTTAGGACAAGCAAAGATGTTATGGTTATGTTGAGGAGGATACAAGATTTATGTTCTCTGCTTCTAAGAACTGTTTCATTAGTTCTTTTACATGTAAACCAACATAATTGCTTTTTCTTCTTGAAACACTGAAACCTGGTATTTGAGTCCCATACAGCAATATTGATCATGAAGGATCCTTTTGGTTTTGTCAGAGGCAATGGGAGCTCTGCCTTATGTTTGTAAAAGCTTTATTGTCTGTTGAAACTTATTGCTGGTTTAAAGACAAGGTAACTCTTTTCTTTCAGAGTGGTCTTGAGGAGGAGGAGGCAACTGAAGACATTGAAGACCCCAATGCCTACAAGTAAGAGATGCTTGCATAGTGATGGAAGAGATTTTCAAGTCTTGGTAGCTCTTTCTTCACACCACATACTTCTTTTGGCCTCCTAAGTGGAGGGAGAATTTGATTCTCACCCTGAATTTGGGTCATCTCTTTGTTTTTTCAGCCTTTCTCTCTATTTCATCTCCTTTCCTGGGGCAGTAATTCAAATATGATACTCTGAGACTTAAGACTACAGAGACAACACAAGCTCAGAGTCCCATCATGTTAGGACTGGACACATCTACAAGAATATGATTCCATTCTAAGTTACCTTCCATTGAGATAACACTATTTCCTTTCTCAGCATTGAGGAAGTCAAGCAGAAAAAGGAGCATGAAAGGAAAATGAGGGAAGCTGAAGAAAAGAAAACCAAGAAAAGGGAGGAGTTAGCTGCACTGAGGCAGGAGTTTCTTTTTCTTCTTCAAAAAAATCAGGAGTTACCCAAACACATGCAGCTGCACAGAGAGGTACATCTGCTTTTTATAAAGGTCATTTACCTTTAGAGGCACCTTTTCCTAAAAGATTGCTACCTGATGTGTTAGGACCAAAGCTGTCCAACCCTTTGGATTAAAGTAGTTCTGTGAATATCTAATTTGTTGTGACTTCTGAATCACAGCTGGTGACTTGTGCCATTTGGGGAAAAATTTTGTTTCCATGTGGGGAAAAAGTGTTTCTCTGTGGAGATCTGAATAGCTCCTGAAGTAAAGGATTGTGTTGATGTGCATGGAACTCTGGCACCTGGGCAAAAATATTGAGTTTTATATTACAAGATCATGAGATTGAGTTGTCTGTCTCTCTGCAGGAGTATGAGATGGACCATAGGATCTTTGAGGAGCTGAACAGGCAGACAGCACAGAGAATCCAGTTAGTGCAAAAGGAGCTGGCTTGGGAGCATGAGAAACACCTCATTGGACTGCAGAAACTGCAAAACCAGTCAGTACCAATTGTCTTCTGCTTCTCTCTGACCTTGCACAGGGCTTATCATTGATTAAGTTGTACCTGCCACAAGAAAATAGAATGGGATTTGGTTTTTCCTCATATAATCAATAATTCTTTTCTATTCTGTTATCATTCTGTTCTTATTTTACTTGGAATATAAGAAGAGTATATAATGGATATTTGGATGTACTTCTTTTGAATCTTTGGTGAAAATTCAGATATTCAAGGAAGTAGCTTCATTCTGTGTCATCTCTATAGGAAATAAAACTGGGTTTTTTTTTTTTTTTGAGACTAAGTTTGCCTGAGTTTTTTCTCCCAGTACATTCAGTAAGAACCAAGAACTCTTACTGAACCTTTGAAGAACAACCTGTGAAATGAAACCCTGTTTTTCAGGCCTCTTGCTTGTCTGTCAGATATTTTAGTGCCCTTGCTAACACAATGCTCTGTGTAGTTTAATGTTATGAAATAAGCTCTCAAGAGCACAAGTTTAAGCACAAAAAAGAAATACACAACATAAATAATACAGAATAACAAAAACAGAGTGTGTGTGACTGGGCAAAAGACTGGAATGAACACGTTTATAATCATTCCTTAAGGGAAGATAAAGATTTTCATGAAGAACCTGGTGTAAGTTTTAATACTGGGAGTCTTAATATGTGTCTTCTTGAGTATCTTCCATGAGATGGAGTAAAAGTCAATAGATAGGGTCAGATGCCATCATTCTGTTACTGACTTGTCAATCCACATGTAATGATTGCACATACAATAAATAAGCTACATTATTTGAGTCCTTTTGGTCAAAAAAAAGTAGATTGTGCCTACTGGCATCAGAATGTTTTGTCTAATTTTGCTTTTCAGGTTTCGGAACTCACTGGAATTTGACACTGTTGTTGTTCATGCCATTCAGAGCAATCATCAGGTTTCCACCTACAGGCTTTTAGCAGTGTCTGAGAAACACTTTCAAGAAAAACAGGCACAGAAACAAGCAGAAGAAAGGGAGATCATCACAGAGACAACACGTATGCATTGGGGTGCATCCATCCCAGGGGGTTTCCAGTAGTTGGGACTGTACTGCACGGTATTTACAACTTCACATGGTTATTTTTTGTTCCAGATGCTAGAATTTTTGAGGAGGAGGCTGAAGAGCTGAAGATGCCAGAGGTCCAAAAGCCAACCACGCATTATATAGAGAGAAAACATGAGAAAATCAAAAGAAACATTGAGAAATCTGAGAAGATGAAAGCAAAGATCACGAAGAGGAAGGCAGAGTGGGAGGAGTTGTGAGTCTTGAACTGGACTCTGTGCCACTTTTAGTTTAGCTCCTTGTCTGAGGTCAAGTAATGCTATTTAGCTGTCATATGGCACTATAATCTCATTGCCTAGTTTTTTTCATATCCCTAATGGTTGTGATTAAAATTAATCTGATGTTTTCATTCAAATGTGCAAGGATGTTCTTCAAAAGGTAGCTGTTCTCTGTGTGATTCTTGATCCTTAGCTCCCCTCAGAAGCCTTCCTGCACAGATCAGAAGGTGTGCAACGACCACCTTTGTTCACCTGCATGCTTTGTCTTAAAGCTGAGCTTTGTTTTGTACCCACCAGATACAAGAGCAAACCTAGTGAGGACTGTGAGGATCCCAAAGATGTGGAGGCCATCAGAGCAGCACGGGAAAATATGGGATGTTATGATCTCAAGACTGCCACCAACTACAGAGTCCCTGAACACAAGCATATGAACACTGAGAAGAAGATGATGCAGCTTGCATCCCTGGAAGCATTGGTATGGGCATCAACAAATCAGTTGACAAATTTCCCCCTTTTTGGGGGAGGAAATATAGTGTATTATTCACTGAAGAATTATTTTATTAGAGAAAATCAAAGTGGATGTAGGAAAAGGCCTTGAAGGACAGACTGTGTCATTACAAATCAGCTTTTCTTTTGTGAAGGGTTAGTGCTTCACCAAACACTGATTCACACCTGAATCAAACCAGGGTAACTCTCAGCTGGCTCTTTTTAAAGCAGAAAGAATTTACCTTTTCTATTTCTTTATCTTTTTATCTGTCTTTTTGAATCCTTCAGAAAGTCTGATCATCTAGTAAGTGATATGCTTTCCTTAAAACACTGAGATAAAGAACCCCTTCTATGAAATAGCTTTACAAAACCAGGTGTGAGGAAGGACAGGTATTTCTAGTGTGACCTCTTCATGCTTTGGCAATTTCCTTCTGGGTACTAAACACTGGAATCTTCCAATGGCACTCAGTGCCTGAGGGAACCTGAAGTCTAAGCAGTACAGAAACCATGATGTCTAGGGGCATTTCTTGGACCATTTTAATCTCCTGCCTGAGCTCCAGTACTTCATTGTAGTGCTGATGTTAGCAGATACCCAGTGATTAAACTAACCCAGTAGGACAAGCCTCTACAAACAAAGGGGATAGTTCTTGTGCATTCCAGGTTTATAGATGAAGAATTCCAGTTACTTCAGGGGGCTGGCATCTGGCTTTGTTTTCCTTCTATAAGGATCAGAGAAGTTTCTGCCATATATATTAATGTTAGATCACATTTGATTATGTGAAAAAAATAAATACAGCATCTCCTTATTAGAAAGTCACAGAATGAATGAAGTTGGAAGACACTTTAGATGCTAATCTAGACTAAACCCCCTACAAGCTGCCCAGGACTATGTCCAGATGGCTTTTTAATATCTCCAGGGATGAAGACCCCACAACCTGCCAGGCAATCTGTGCCAGCACTCAGTAAAAAAAGTGTTTTCTGATGTTCAGAGGGAACCTCCTGTGTTTCAGTTTTGCCCATCACCTCTTGGACATCCCAGCAGGAAGGATAAGACCAGTAGCAGTGTACACACAGTGCATTCACTCATGGTATGTGGCACAGCAAAGAAACAAGTTTGAAACCAGGTCACAGGGGAAGGAGCAAGCCAGCTGATCAGCCTAATTCCAATCCTACAAGAATTGCCAAGGAAAAGCATCATGACTTACATAATCCTCCTTGCATCCTCATCTTGATCTTGTCCCACCATGACTGAGAACTCTGCTTGCAGTAGAGAACCCTGCCTCATGTATCCACTGCATAGGTCAGCTTCCCCCCCAGCCCAGCCAGCTTTTATATCATTGACACTGGAGGCAGGACACCTGATGTGAATTCTAAAGGCAGGGCAACTGGTGGTGATCTCCTAATTGGGTTTCACCCAAGGTTGGCCAGGCCCTGAGATAAAACCAAGGGGAAGGTCTCTCCTGTCTGGTTGTGGACATCATCCACATGTCAACCCCGATTCAGGGCTCAGGGTTTGGACCCCAGTGCCTCAGACCCCAGCTTCTTTTCTGCAAAACTGCTGGTCAACCAGCTACACCTGGTGCCTGGGATTGTTCCTGCCCAGGTACAGGGCTTTGGACTGCCACTTGCTGAACTTCAGGAGGCTGCTGGCAGCCCATCTCTCCACCCTGCCCCTCTGGATGGCAGCAGAACCCTCTGGTGTGTCAGCCACTGCTCCCAGTTCAGCCTTCTCAGCAGACTTGCTGAGGGGATGCTTTGCCCCAGATAATTAACATTGGTGAACAGAATGATTACTAATGAAGCCTGAACAGAGGATTATGACTGAGCCCTGCCTACAGGCCAAACTAGATGCAAACAAGTCCTTACAAGTAAGTTTTGCTGCACTTGGCTGTTTAAATCCTGCCTCTAGTGTCAATCCTCAGACCAGCAGATCATCATCTTGGGTTGGAGTAAAAAGATTTCATCTGCCTTCCAAACCCCAGGTTCATGGAGGAATGCTGCATATCCTTGGGGTTAGGTGGGACAGAGGCTTTGCTGCAGTGGCTGGGTCACAGGCTAGATCTCTGTTTTAGTGTCTACACTAAAAATCCCCTCAGCTGTGTCTCTTTTATCTCAGGGACAGACTCTTTCTTTGCAAAATATTAAGAGGAATCTAATTTTCTTTTTGTTAGGGTGTTATTTGTACCATACCTCTGAAAAGAGGGTCGTGTATCAAAGCTGAGGTGCTCTGTGTTTAACAACAGCCCAAATGACTGACCCTCTACAACCCACAGCTTGTCAAAAATCTCACAATCAAGTCAGGAGAATGGGGAAGCTCCATTTCCCTCCTTAGGCCTTTGCTGTTTTCTGTGAAGGAGAGGAAGAGAGGTGGTTCCAAAGATTTTAAAACCACAGACTGAAAGCAGCTGTTTAAAAACGCTGAGGTGTGGAGATGGTACAAAGAAGGAAAATCAGAGTGACAGGCTTCTTAACAACATTCCTTGTGTTGGGGAAGACCACGTGCTGTGGAAGTGTTCCTGGGGAGTCCTACTGAAGCTGTGTTTCCTTTGCAGATCCATCAGAGGAAGGTGAACATGAACAAAGAGATCATGTCTTTGAGGGACCTCAAGGTTTCTACTATTGATGAAATCAAGCATTTAGTGCAAGAACTGAAAACCATACAGGCAGCCTTGGATTTATCAGAACATCTCCCTCTTCCCATGATCCCTCAGTTACACCCAGATGAGGTGCCTGAAAAAAAATTTGAGTATGACAGTGATGTCCTCCTGAAGTTCAAAGAGGAGCAGGAGGCCAGGGCAAAGCTCCAGGGGCAATTGGAAGGGTCCTCCTCATCTTGTGAATTTAGGCATGGGTTTCTTCAAGCTCCTTGTGTTGAGACTGAGCCCGTGGCACAGGCTGCAGATGGACACCCAATGAAAGCAGCAGCATCTCTGGTCACAGAGCAGCAGAAGGGTTTTGAGACTGAGAAGACAAAGCCAACAGAAATGGAACTGGAGATTTTAAAGAAGGAGAAGATAAAGAACATGTATTTGCAGGAGACCTTGATTAAAAAGGTAGGAAACAAAAAGTTATGTTTTTGTCAGACTGAACAATCCCACAGCATCAGAAACATTCTCAGCTCTTCAATAACTGCAGTCCCAATTCTTTGGTCTCAAAAATGATCCACTCCAAGACAGACACCATTGTGTTCATGTGTATGAAGGTTTGGAGAGAATATCCAAATGCTGCTGTGACCATCATATAAAAATATATTTGCATATATATATATTTAAAAGATCACCACATAGAAAGATGAGTGTTGGCAGCTGCTAGTGCTGATTTACTGTGAATGTCTAAGGGAAGAGCTGGCAGGTATCTGCATCTGGAATCGTTACAGGAACTACTTCAGGCTGCTGTAAAACTAGTCTTTGAAGAGTAAAACGCCTCCGGGGTGGAGTGAAACATTCCTGTGAAGCCCTGGTGATCCTTCTGCTATTGTGCTGCAAACAAAGAGACATTTGGGGTTAACTCTGTCTTTCTAAGTGCTTCAGTCATCCGGAGTAAAACAGATTTGGCAGAGAGAATTTTTCCTTACTGCTCCTTTCTCCAGCTTTACATGTTTAGTTCCTCTCCTGCTACTTTCCCTGCTCCTCATTTGACTCTCTCACATGCTCCAGATCAACACACTGGTGATGAACTTCGATGCTGAGCTTCGCTTTCTGAGGCACAAGAAGCTGAAGCTGGATGTGGAGATGAAAAGTGCTGACCTGCAGCACATCACCTGGTATGAAGAGCTGCTTATCCTGAAGAACCTTGAGAAGCAGGAGAACCTTCTCCAGGGGCGTGTTAACAGCCTCCTCAGTGAGCAGGAGGCCATGCAAGTAAGCAGGCTGTGTGTCTCTGGGTGTAAGAGTGCCACTAAGGCATGGCATGAAACAAAATCAAGCCATCAAGTAGATGGTGGCATCTTTTTGCTTCCATTTAGCACTGATCCAGCATCTACTGCTGGATTTTGGCAAAACAAGAAATTCTTGATGATCAACCTAAGATGGTCGCTTTTAACTTCCAATCATTAACTCTTTTCATAATTGCAACAGTTGTGTTTTAATGAGTACTTCATGTTGTGGAATAAGTGACAGATTATATACTGAAGTTTAAGAACACACTTCTAGGTTTTTCTTGGTTGAAGCACTGGTTTAAAGAGAGAAGGACAAGGTTTGCATTGCCACATCTTCACACATAGATCTCCTATACACACATAGAACTTAGATACATAGATCTTATACACATATAAGGTGCACTGTACCTTTTAAATGAAGTAGGTTTTTCTGTTTGTTTAGTCAAAATTGAACAGCTACCTTGCCCAGATGGAGGATAAGAAGAGTGAGATTGTAAAGCTTCAGGAATCTGAGAAGGTTCTTTATGCCAACTTCCAAGCATCCCTTGGAAAAAACGATGAGGTTGCCCATTTTCTGACCAAGGTTCTGAAGAAGAAAATCAAGTGTACAGAAGAAGAAAAAGAAGCAGGAACAGGAGCAGGTTGGTGATACTGTTCTTTTTTTGGAGCCCTGGGTGGGTGCAACACTCAAACCCCCAAAGATCAGACCCAGGGAGATTTCTTTATATACCAACCCATCTTCAGTGGGAGCCAGCCTGAAAGACAACAATGTAATTCAGTGTCTAACATGACCACACTGGGTCTGGTGACAGCTCCTGCAATTTAATCCCTGTAAGCCAATATTGAGGACTGATAATTGGTCTGAAGAAGAGGCAAAGCTTTAAATAGATACTCCCTATGCTGTACCAGTGGGAGCTATGGAGAAGTGATTAGTCTGCCACGTTCATGACACCCTCCTTTCATCTGTCCCTTGACTAATGAGAGATCACAGACCTAATTTACATCATGTTAGTCACAGGACTAAGCATATTATGAAAAGGTTTCATTTAGTGACTGGGTTTTAAACTGTTAGATCAAGGCACCTGGGTCCATGTGTTACTGGGATGAGCTTTCATGGATTACTGGGATTGTGTTCACCAGCACATTGGCATAATGCACATCTGGTGGGTCTGGGGGGGTTCTGCCAACCAGCAGTAAAGTCCTTTTCTTCCAGATGAAGAAGATGAGACTGAAGAGGAGAATGATGAAGAGTCCAGCTTGGGGATTGATGAAGATGATTCTGGATCTGAAGATGAAGCCTTTGATGACTCTGTTTGCCCAGAGGGTACCTAAGCAATCATTTCCTTGAGTTGATTACTTTAGCTTTAGAGGCAATATTGTTTATTTAAAAAGAAAACAGAGAATTTTTCATTATTCATTGCATATTAATGCTGTTAAGAGCCAGAACGTGTGTGCCTCTTCTGAGCACAGCATTTCTCCCTGGGAAATTTCAGTGAAGAGAATGAAACTAAAAAAGTTGGGAGAAGTAAAACTTAGCTAAGGAGTAATTATTTTATGTAAAGAACCATTCACCCTTTCACGGCTGTTTCCTGGAGAGAAAAGGCTCCTCTCAGGAGTGGAGCTGGAGAGAGGCTGGAGCTGCTCTCTGGCATTGCTGGATCCCAGGCCAGAGACGTTCTCCAGGGATCTTACCGTGCTCTTGAATGAAGCTCTTTGTTACCACCTCGTGGATTTTTGCAGCAATTGCCTGTTGCTAGGCTGCTCTCCTAAGGGTGTAGGAAAAGTCAGGAGCTTTACTTTGCAAAATCATCTTCATTCATTCATTCATTCAACAAAGGCAAGCAACGTGTCCCCCCCTTTTCTTTTGTGTGTGTTTAATTAGTTTAGGGTGTTGTGTTTTTTAGGACTCTTTGGGTGAGAAGTTAATGACCATGTAACAACACTGCTTTATTTTCAGTTAGAACTTACTAACAAATTACCTTCTCATATATATATATTTTTTTTAATTGGATTTTCAGTGTCTTTTCCACAAATTGAATTTTTGATTAACTCCTCATTCATCTCCTTTTTTTTCACTGAAACGTTGGGAAGAAGTGAAGATTTTACTTTTTATTAGAAAAGTCCAAATTACAGATTTAATAGGGGAATTACATGTTGCATTGGTCTTTTCCTATTTGTCTCTTTATGTGTCATTTGCTTTGCCTTTATCAGTGCCTGCAGATTTGGGCATAATTAAGCACTTGATTAGCATGATTGAAATCACTCTGTTAGATAGAAATTCACAGATCTTCCTTTCCATGAATTAGGTGCCATACATCACAGCTTTGTTTACAAATAGTGCTATAAATGATTTATGGTTGGAGTCAATGATCTTACAGGTCTTTTCCAACCTAAATGATTCTAGGATTCTGAGATCCCTAAAGCAGGTTGATGATTTATAGTGATGGCTGCTATGGTTAAACACCACGCTCACAGAATTGAAGGTTATACTGCAACATGTATTAATGACTGGGACTGCATTAATTGTAAAGGAGAACTTTTGAGCACTTGGCTTTAATATTGGCTTTGATGCAGTTAGTCTTACTGGAAACAAACTATTCTGAGTGTAGAGAGAAAGAAATCCATCCAAGACATTCACCCCCTCACGGAGGAACGTGGCCCATGTGGTTTTGGTTTGAGAAAGCTCTAGGGAACCCAGAGCATGGTCTTATTATGGGGAATGCTGCATGGTGGGGAAGCTACGAGCTGGAGCCTGCAATTTTAGAGCAGCCATAAGGAAATGAAGCTCTTGTGTGACTCTGTTCCCTCAGGCTGCACTGAGGCACTCCTCCAAAACACCATCCAGCTCCGGGAGAAGCGCTTAGGCATCGAGAAAGCCTTAACAGAGGAGAAGAGAGCTGCTGCTAAACTCAGAAAGAAATACAATGCCTTGGCCAAAAAGGTATCTCAGTGTTTCCTTCTCCACAAGCATTGGCTGCCTCCCTCACGGTGAAAATGTTGTGCCAGGGATTTTGGTTAAAATTTTGGTTATCCTCTGTGCAAGTGTATGGGGATGGAGAGATGGAAAGAGTATTTATCCTAACACAAATGCAGGCTAAAATAAGTGCAGAAAAAGGCTATTCTTCCATCTGGTTCTTTTGCTTTTTGTTCTTTGCTTTTGCTCTTTGTCATAGTAATCACAAGTTTTCCTTTCAGCTTTTTTTTGAGCTCCTGTGTTCACCAAGACATTTGATTTCTATTAATTCAAAAATATCTTAATTCGAAGGGTTATCCAGGATAGGGAGTTCTGCCAAAATAACATTATGCAAGCCTTGCTTTTTATTGTGCCTCTAAAATGTTCCATCAAATATCCTTAACTTACATCATTTTTTTTTTGTTTAGTTTTTTTAAAGGCTTTCCTAAGTGCCAACTGCCACATATTCACCCTGGGGTCTGACATTTGAGTGGGAATTGTTTCTTTCTCATGCAGAATCAGTAAGCACTTCCAGGCATAACACAATGCAAAAATATCTTGCAGGCTGTGTAGATCTAGAAGTGGTTTAGGCACTAAACAAAGCTGCTGTCTCCTGGGCTTCTCTACTAAGGAGACATATGTGAGTGTATCAGAGGTATTCAGGGTAGGATCTTGCTTGAGTATGTAGAGGAGCCTCATGTTTGCTTATGAAACTCATCTATCATAGTATGTAACAACAAAAAGTGGCATTTTTTTTCACCATACTTCTTTCCCTTTGGTTTGGGAGCTCTAACATAAAACCTTGCTGCCTTATGTCCTTCAGTACTAGAGGATTATTTTTATGTTCACAATTCTCTGAAGGTGAAAATCGTGGAAAGCAGTCTGGAAACTGCAGCCAGGGAACTGGAGACCTTTCAGTGGGAAAAGCAGCAGAGACTGAATGAGCTACACGTAGCTGTGCCTTTGAAACTCCACCAGGTAATTCAAGCTGCTGTGCACCTGCAGGTGCAGAATGACCTATGTACATTGAAACAGTGGTGGCACTGTTCTCTGGGTCCCTTTGTTGCTGATTCACCAGAGTCCCCTGGGAGTGAAGTGCCATTAACTGAACTTCATGCTGCTATTTCCTCTAGATTTTTCTCATTTTTCCTTTCTCCTATGCTGACAGAAGAGAGGTAAGGGTAGGGAGGTCAACCCATCACTGAACTGTGCATAGTTTTCAAGTGTTCTGTAGGTTTGACATTGGGTTTTCCTTCAGGCCCATACCTACTGATATTCTCCTGAGGAAAAATAAAACCCAAACACAAAAAAAAACACCTCAAAACAAAACCAAACCACCCACAAACCAAAAAACCCACCCCAAACTGTTGAAACTAAGGGGGAGTTTTGCCCAATTCAAGACTACTGGATTGGATGCAATGCATTTGACCCACAGCTGTTAGCACAGGGCTGGTAAGTAGAAAACTAAGAGGAAAACTCAAGGCTGTTATTTCCTCTGGGCTGAATCAGGACAGGCCTCTGCCTGTTCCAGCTTACCTAGCTCTGAAGCAAGCTCAGCTCCCTCCTTTTGTTCCATCTCCCTTCATTAAATGGTTGGTAATAAAGACAGAAGAGTCCAAGGCCTGAGTATGCAATCCTGCAGCTCCCAGATCATTCCAGAGTACAGCTGACAAGGAGTCACCTACTCCCCCTTTGTTCCAGGTGCCACAGGAGGGTAGACAGCTTTCCATGTAGGCAGTCAGCATGGGCTTAAGTAGTTTTTGAGCTTTGCTGAGTGGCAGTGATTCCCTGGCCCAAAATGAGAGAGCTGTGCCCAGCTTACCATGACCTCACCCATTAACTCCCCAACTCTCACACATTTGTGATCCAGAGATCAAAGGCAACCTTGCTTCTGGCTGTTTCTCCTAGGTGGAGTACATGGATAATGGGGAACTGCCCAGTGACTTCTCCCAGGCTTTAGTATTTACCAACCAGTCCTTAGAGTATCTGCAGAAGAGGTTGGTGGAGCTATGTAGTGAAAAGAGAACACAAAGAGAGCTCTATAAGAAGGCCCAGAAGAAATATAAACAACTTGTCCAGGAGAAGAAGGAGATGGAGCTGAAGATTCTACGTGAGTAACAGAGACTGAAGAGCCCAATAATGCTCCTCCTGTGCACACCCCGGGGGGGGGGGGGAACCCCCTGATGTCTCTCTTTGCACTCACACAGCTCCTTCCTGCAGATAATAAAGCAGGAGAAGCAGATCAAGTGCTGGTGGTTCTCCAGCACTGTGGAGTCATCAGGCTGTGTGAAGTAATTTGGGAACTTAGTCTAAGGAGTGTTGACTGAGGTGAGGCACTGGCAGTCAGTGTCAGGGAATGGAGTCATCAGGCTGTGTGAAGTAATTAAGGAGAGTTGACTGAGGTGAGGCACTGGAAGTCAGTGTCAGGGATAAAGTACTTACCCCAAAGCTGTCTCATCTTTTTTTCTAGCAATTTTCTCCTCTGTAACATAATGTGAATGAAACAAGCCCTACTTGAAACACTGACTGCACCAAGGACCAGCCCCAAAGACACATCTAGCACCACCAGCCCTGCAGATGCCCTCTACAGCCTCTGCTGTGGGAGTGGCTCACTAGGGCTGGCTGAGAGTGTGGCTTAGTGGCCACACAGCCACGGTCACAGGCAAGGACAAACGGCCAGATGGAGCTGGGAGCTCGGTGTGGCTGTGTGAGAATTGTTTATTGCAGAGGAAATACCAAAGAGCACAGACCAAAAGCCAAGGGTAAAGCAGAAGTTCTCACTAAGCAATGCAAGCCATTTATGCCATGCCCATCCCACCAGGGCTGGAAGAGAAGTGCAACGACCTGATGATGACAAAGTTTGGCCGGCTGGTTGATCTTGAAGCAGTTCAAGCTCACTCTGTTAACATAGAGATGGAGAAGCTGAAAGTGCAAATAATGGAGAAAGAATATCTGCACTCCCAGGAGCTCAAAAAGTGGGAGGTAAGGAGCAGGAAAAGGAGGACATACATGTTAGGATGTGCTGTTAAGGCTTTATTTGCCTGGGGCTGGATAGTCACACTCAAATCTTTTGGTTTGCGTTTGTTTCACTTGTCATTAACAGACCATAATGTCCAACTCCCATTTGCCATCATCATCACCATCTCTGCTGCATCATTCACACCTTTTATTTTCTCCTGGAGGCAGCTGATGATCTTTTTGTTTCACTTTACTCAATTGTATGGCTCTGCTTCAGTGCCCACGTGGAGTTCTTCCAGAATGCTTTCCTTTGGTTTTCAGCTGGCGTTTGGCACCTCCTCTCCTCCCACCACCTTTGGTGACACAGTTTGAGTGCAGGGCAGGGCTGGTTCATGCCTGGGGTGCCACTCTGTGCAGTCTGAGAGGTTCATGGCTCTGGGAGGGGCTAAGGCTCAGCTCCTGTGGTGCAAGATGACTATGCGAGATTGCAGTTGGACCAGGTGGTGGATGCAGGATCAGCCTGTTGCTTACCTCCCTTCTGGGACACTTAACATTGTGCCTAAGCACTTCTTCCCCACTTCACACTTTTTGTCCTCTCTCACCCCAGCTCAACAGTTTCTATTTTTCTAGGAAAGAATCTCAGACCTGCAGCAGCAGCTAATGAAGCTGACAAAGGAGAACACCAGGAAGCTGCAGCAGCTGAACCAGTTTTGCCTTGAAAAGCAGCAACTTGAAACTAAGCTGTCTTCAGTGAAGAACGATCTGCTGGTAAGCCTTGTAGTCAGCTGTGCTTGCAGGCAGGTTTGGGGCCGTTCAGAAAGGGGAAGGGGATGATGTGGCCCTCACCAGCTCTCTGGGTTCACATCCTGCTCTGCAGCCAGCAGGTCGGGCTGACACTGCTGAGTGGCACAGGCTGAATTGCTGCTCCAGGTCTTGGATGAATGAGCTGATCCTGAAGTAGTCCATACAGCTTCTCTGCCATTGCTTTACTTAGCTGCTTTCTAATATTGACTCATCTTATTTCTCATTAAAAAAAACCCATCTTGCAGCAAGTCAAAATCATTCCTTTGTTATATGAAAGCAGCCAAATGAATTAAAGTGTTTTCTGTGCTCTGAATAAGGCACCCACCTGTGATGGGCTGAGCCAACTTCCACCTAGTTCTGACTGAGGAGTGAAGTCATGAAGCTGTCCTGATGATTTGCTCACATTTTAGAAGAGTTTTTTTCCCCCCTCTCCTCCCAGGGAGAGGAATTTCAGGGCAGGAGACCCACGGAGCTGAGGGCGGCGGCCAGGCTGGAGCGGCGGCTGGCGCACGCGGCTCGTGGCACAGCTCTCCTCAGGGAAGAGATCCACCTGCTACGCAGAAAAGATGGGTGCCTGGGAAGAGATCTGGCTCTCCTCAGCAGTGAACATGGGCAGCTCTTCCTCCAGCCTTCATCCCTGCAGGGCTCTGGGACACCAAGCGACTCGTTCCCTGCTCTTACCCCACCGGCGCTAACAAGCGGCGCAAGTCCCCGTTAAGAGGGGACAGGGTTAACTCAGGCTGCAGTCAGGCTGCTAAGGGGCAAAGGGATTGCTCTGGCTGTGCAGGGGTTGAGTCCTGAGGGCTTCTGTTTGTTTCTCCTCTCAAAATAGGACCGTAGTGGCAGCTATGGAATAAAAAAGTGCAAATAGGAAGCGCTGCTCCCAGCCGCCTGCAGAGATGCTGAGTCTGCGTGTGCCTGTGTGTGTCTGTCCTTCAAACACCTGGCTCTTGAAGGCTGGATAGGAGAGTTTCACGTGGGCAAATACAGCTTTGGGACCTGTCTCCTCCAAAACGGTCAGAGGTCTGCCTTAAGGGTGTGTTTTCTCACTTGCTGAGCATCCCTGGAGCGATGGCCCTTCTCTGCCAGCCGAGCTAGAGCCAAGGGCAGTGCTGTTTGTGTGGAGAAAGCAAAGGGACCTTTCTCCTCGGGGGCTACAGTGCTCAGGTGGGTGTGGAGCCACTCAAAGGCTGCTCTGTAGCTGTGCAAAACCACGTGGCAGTGCAGGGTGTGGTATTGACCTGGCAGGGGGGTGTAGCAAATGCAAAGTCAGCTGGTAATTCTGCTGACTGGCACCTGCCATGCCAAGGAAGGGAGCACCTGGCTCCCTCTGCTTTCAGGTTTTATTCTTTTTTGCCTCTGGCATGGATGGGGTAAGGTGGCAGCACGTGGTCATCTACAGCACTTACCCTGCCTTACTGTGACAACTTCCTTCAAGCAGAGGGGTTGTGTCACACCATTCTTCCAGTGCAAAGCTCCTGAGGGTGCACAGGGAGCCTCGGGCTTTGTTCTGATTTTGAATTGAATAGTTTCAACAAGCTGCAGCTGCTCCTGTTCCTCCTCCTCCTCCCCAGTCCCTGCCCGGTGTACGCTCAGCTGGGATCCCACCATATCCCAGCCAGGCACTAACTCTGGTCCTGCTGGCCCAGCACAGCCAAATGACTGGTACTTGTGCAGCCAGCCCTCTCTGGAGGTCCCTGGGAAGGTGCTGAGCAGCTCCAGTTCCCTTAGGGGAAGAAAACCTCTTATCCACAGGCCTGGAAGCTGAAAGCTTTTGACATTAGAAAACCCCAGGATAAAGGAAACCAAGTTTGCAGAAATTTGAGTGTCCCTCTCCTGAGCTCAGCATTACCATCTGCATCCCTATTTATTTGGAAAACTCTATCTGCAGGAAAATGTCACCTTTCCCCAGGAGTCCTGCTTGCTGTATGTCCCCAAGTGGAACAGAGGCTCCTTCTGTGCAAGGGTTTAGCATCCAGCCAGCCTCAGGCCAGGCTGAAGCCTTTGTTGTAGCTGTCAGGGCGTGGGTCTGTCCCTACAGATGGGCGGCGGGTACCAGCAGGCTCGTTCAGGCAGCTCAGCAGAGTGCCAGCTCCTCCAGGACATCCCCAGGAGCCTGTGCCTGGGACAACCCTTCCTGTGGGTGAGAGGAGAAGACCTTTTGGACAGCAGTAGCTTTCGTGAAGCCCTCGCTGCAAGAGGCTGCCAGACCTTGGCGGCGGCGGCTCTGTTCGGACCCGGGTCCCCTGATGGCTCTTGAGCTCCTGGTTCCACCTCTGCTGAGCACAGAGAGCTGCTGCCTTGTTTCTTTGGGCCCTCCTGGGACCTCGCTGAGGATGCTTTCTGTCTCCATAGCATTATAAAAGGCACATATACATCTATATACAAGTGCATAAATATATAAATAGGCGTGTTATACAAAAATAAATACCCGTTCTCTTTCTCTCTTTAGAATAAGTCTCTCACAAAAGGCACCTCAGTCCCTAGCTGGTGGGAGAACGAGTCTCTAAAGGCCTCGGTGGTGGTGGTGGGCTGCTGTTCAAATGCCTTGGTAGGTCCTGACCCAAAGGTGTGATGACTGCATTCTGGGGATGGAGGTCTCCTCTGGAGTGGCAGCAGTCTAGTCGTTCTACCTCTTCAACTGGCACGAGGCCTAGGCAGCAAGAGCTTCCTGAAAGGCAAGGCAGCAAGAAATGGTTACAATGCATAGAGGGGTGAGAGCTGCTGTGGTGGCATTCCAGTCAACAGTCCACTTTATGAGGACAGGTATTCTGAGCAAAGAGGAAGAGCTGTCTTCTCAAAGTCCTGGCTACACGGAAGCTTGATCCACAAGTATGATCCACACCACAGGGGCAATGGATCAGGTCCTAGAGAGAGGGATCCCCATAATTTTTCAGGGACTTTGTTTTATTGTCAGTCTGGAAAATGCAAAATTAAGGACTAAAGGACAGTGTCTCTGCAAGTGGAGACAGGTACGTGCCCTTCTGGCAGCTTACAGCTCAAGCTTTTTTGGAGAAATGCATCTTCTAAAACTGACTGAGGCAATTTACAGTCCCCAGCTGCTAGCACAGCCTCTCCAGGATGTTACAAATGCCCTTGCACTGCAGAAGCAAGCCTCAGAAAGACTCTACAGTGAGATTTCCCTTCCAGATCAGCCTAAAATGATGAGCTGAAGCAAGCGTGGAATCTTCCAGAGCACTGACCTTGGTGGAAGAGGGGATCCCGTCGAGCATCCAGGCTCTGCCCTCCCACCTTGCTGCCCAGCACTGGATGATGGAGTCCAACAAAGTGCTCTTGAAGGTGAGGACAGTCATCCTGTGGCTGAAGAAGCTGATGAGTGGAGTCATCTGGGAGGCTGTAGAGGAAAGAGCTGTCTTCTGTTCTTGAGTTAGGCAACCTGGGGAGGCAGACAAAGAGGTTTAGCACTATTGAGCTTTCCTCCCTTAAAAATATGACCTGTGTAACCCCTCAGCCAGTAGTTTTCAGCAGAAATTAGGAGGTACTTGTGGAATGAGGTGATGGGACCTGGTATTGGCAATCCCACATCTAGTGAGTGCCTCCCAGGGAGCATGGGAATAATGCCCTGACATCTGAACAGGGAGACACAAAGCACCTGCAATTAGAACCTGCCCAGATTCTAGGGCAGCTGTTTATCAGCAGCTGGTCACAGACATGAGCTTCTCTCATCCTACTTTTTTGTCTCCCCCTTAGGAGCAGCAGGGGGAGGTGGCCACCTCTACAATTAAATTACCTCTCCCTCCATCCATAAGAGAATTTAGACTAAAAAGGCCTCGTGCTGGAGCATGGATTTGTCTCCCAGGTGAACTGGGACATATGGGACTGTGGTGAGGACAAGCTTTTGTGAGGATGTGGTCTTGTGGGTCCCACTGGACTGTTCCACCCTCTCCCTCCAGAAGGCAGGACTAACCTGGAGGGCTGGCAGTCCTGCTGGGTGTTCCCCTTCTGCAGCAGCCTGGCCTGCAGCAAGGCGTTGGTCTCCTCCTGGGACTGGAAGGAGGGAGAAGGATTGTCAGGAGAGCAATGCCCCAGAGCAGCACTGACAGGCAGGTGCTGACCTGAGAGCCAGAGCCGTGGGGAAAACTGGTGAAGCTCTTACAACAGAAGGCAGAGAAAGCTGAAGCTGTTTCCTTTGCTAACACTGGAAAACTCACTTCACTCTTGCTGCTGGATCAGCAGGGGCTGGGCACTGCCTGGGCCTGTGTTATTATCCACACACAGAGCCCTCAACACTGTCAGTCCCTGCCAGCTTTGCTCAAACAGGCACCATTCCTCTAAGAGCAGCCTTTACTCACTGCCTCCTCCATACTTAGAGCCACTGCCCCAAGAAACCACCTCTTCACCAGTGGTTTGGAGACCCTCCTGTTCCTCCCCCATCTGACTCCACTGAAGAGGGGAAATCTCTTTTAAGAGGCCAGTCTCTGCCACTTCAACAGGCTGCCAGTGGTGCCAGCCACTCCTGGAGAAGCCCTCTCAGTGCCACCACGGCCTCCAGCTCACCTCAAACCAACTTCTGAGCCCAAGTGTGGACGTACCTGTGGCACTTCCTCTGGACCATAATCTCGTGGCTTGGTGCTTGCATACCCCACTCCTGCAGAGGGGCAGATGCCATTCAGATGTGCCCCACTGGCATAGGGCTGCCCGTTAACGTAGGGGTGCCCGTTGGCACGGGGAGCAGAGATGCCCCTCAGGGGCACCATGGTGTACTGGCAGGATGACACCAGCAGCCCAGCCCCTGGGAAGCCCATGTCAATGGTTTGCTCTGCAGAGGGAAGGAAAAGGAAGTCTGAGGCCAAAGTCAGAGGTTAAAGATGAGGTTCCTGAAGCTCATCAGGGATGTTAAGTTGTCCTGTGAGCAGTGGGTTTGGCACCCAAAACACCCTTATAGAGAAATGGTGGAAAGGGACCCCACACGATGGCAAAGGGAGTGCCCCTTTCTCCTTTTCCCCTGTTCTAGTCCCAGGGTTCCTTGAGGCCAAAGTCAGAGGTTAAAGATGAGTTTCCTGAAGCTCATCAGGGATGTTAGGTTGTCCTGTGAGCAGTGGGTTGGCACCCAAAACACCCTTGTAGAGAAATGGTGGAAAGGGACAC
>NW_008583365.1:9201-9835 GCF_000691845.1 Merops nubicus | reverse complement strand
AAGGGAGACAAGCAACCCATTGTCTTTATGGCTTTCCACAGGACATTGGAGACACACCCTCTGCCAACCCCCTCCCTACTTCCCAAAACGTGCAGCCCTCACATTTTGAGTGCACCCAGGGTCAGCTCTAACCCACAGGACAGAGGCCACCCTGTAACCCAGCCCTGAGGAAAGAACCCTTACTCTGCTTGGACCAGGCTCTCCAAAGGCAAAAGGGGATGAAAGCCACGATGAGGAGCACGACAGAGCCCAGCACGACTCCTACAATCAGGTATGGCAGGTCGCTGGAACGGGCCACCATGGCTCCTGCCCCCAGGCCACCGTGCCCACCACCCAGCGGGGGGTGCTGCTGGGGGGGCACCGTGGAGGCTGGGAGACGACCTGGCAGACCAAGAGACTTCCGAGCTGTGAAGGGGAGAGAGAGAGAGAGCACCTTAGACACAGACATGGCAGGAGGGACAGCAGCTCCCTCCAGGGATGGCCCTGCTGCTGTGGAGTGGGCAGGCTTCTACACAGTGCTGCTAAGGACAGGATTTCCTAAGCTGATGGATGCTGCAGTACAGACAGGTCGTCTCTGCTTGGCTTCCAGGCCTGCCAGACTCTTGGGCTGCTAAAGCAAAGGGAAAAAGGGAAA
>NW_008583365.1:8807-9162 GCF_000691845.1 Merops nubicus | reverse complement strand
GCTGCTCCAAAACACACACTTAATGCTGTTCCTGTCGTGACTGTGCAGCTGCTTGGAAGACAACATGGGACCTGCTTATGACCAAGCACAGGAGTCTGGCACAGCACGGGGAAGAGCCCCTCTGCTTCCAGTCACCATCTGTGTGACACTTAGGAACACACAAGGTCACTACCAGTCTCATGGAAACAGTGATGGACTCTGCACATGGGGGTCTGTGAGTACTGCTGTGGGTCCACACACACACAACAACCAACAGCCTCAACAAACCTCCCCCTCCCTTCTCCCCAGGGCTGCCTGCTGGCCTTGATGGCCCCATCAGAGAGGGGTGGTGCCTGCCAGGCCGTGCCCCGACCGC
>NW_008583365.1:7244-8776 GCF_000691845.1 Merops nubicus | reverse complement strand
GGCAGGGGGGCTGTGTGCCCAGAAGGCCCCCGTGGAGCTGGATACCTTTGGTCTCACAGATCATGACGTTGCTGAACTCGCTCTCGCCGCCCTCGTTGAAACACTGCATCTTGATGTCATAGGAGGTCTCTGGCTGCAGGTGGCTGATGGAGTGCCAGTACCGATCTCCTGAGGGGGCAAGGAACACCCAGAGCCTTTAGCTTCCCCGGGCCAAAGCAGCTGCTTCTCGTGCACAGGGCTCCTTCTGGCTGTGCTCTCTCCCAGGAGGAAGCAGCAGCTGGGACCAGCCTCTCAGCCCTGTCCTACCTTCCACCACGTCCTTCTTGTAGTCGCTGTCGTTGTCGCTGTCAGTGGGGCGGTAGTAGATGTAGAAGCCATGGATGGGAGTGTTGTTGTTGCTGGCTGGGATGTACTGCAGAGAAGGGGAGGGAGAAGAGGAATCAGCAGAGGTGTCTGTGCTCCACGTTGTACTAGGGTAAATGGGAGGGGACAGGAGGAAGACACAGCAGGGGGATCTCCCCTGTGCTGCCACTCGTTTGCACAGCAGGGGTTTCCTCCCAAGAGCTCAGTGCTATTTCATACTGTTGAACCTTGCTTCTCTCAGGTAACAGCCAAGACATGAGTCTGGTCCTCTCCCCCCAAGCATCCATCTCTGCTCCCTTCTCAGCAGCCCCAGCTTCAGGGCTTCAGAGAAAGAACTTCCTCAACAACAGCAGCTCCAGCTGGGCTAGGGCAAGCACACCTTCACCCTGACTCCAGCAGGCTTCCAAACTGCACCTTGCCATCCACTGGTGACCTCAGGAGTCTCGTGTTTCTGGAGGCAGCTCTGTTCCTCCCCCATCCAGGCCAGTGCTGTCCCAGCTCTGTGTGTTCTTGCTGTCTTTCACCCAGTGTTGTATCAGTTACTGTTTGTGTTTAAATGAACAGTGGAGCTCATCCTGCCCTGTACCCTTCTCTGGCTAGAAGCAGCTAGGAGAGAAGAGGGCAATGCATCCCCCTGAATAAGCTCTAAGTTGTTGGAAACACCTGGATGTGGGCTCGTGATCCAAAAGATCCTGCCCACTCCTAAAAAACCCCCTGGGGTGGATTGCTATAAACAATTACCAGCACTGAGGACTGCTGCCCAGCAAGCAAGCGAAGGGCGTATCGGCCGGAAACGACCAGGACAGAGGGAGCTGCTGATGGATTCCAGGAGCACAAGCAGTCACCCCATGAACAAAATGGTCAAACCCCTGAAGCTACTGACTGAACTGCCTCCTGTTGGGTTCAGGAGGAGAGGCTTTCCTAGGCTCCCTGCCTTCCCCCACGTCTCTGCAGCCCGGCCCTTTGCCGGAGGGAGCTATCGGCTCCCGGATCTGTCTGTGAAACCTGGAAGATCACCAGACGGTCGAGCAGCACCCCCACCACCCACCTCCTGCTCGTTGAGAGCTCTCCCCCCTGCCAGGCTTACCATCCACTTGAGCATGATGGTGGTCTCGTTGACGGCGTCGGTGAAGGTGATGTAGGGCCCGGCCACGGGGCGCTCGTAGGCG